>NC_086444.1:1130008527-1130133527 GCF_028390025.1 Pseudophryne corroboree | reverse complement strand
TTATTATAAAACAAAAAAATCCAAAACATGTCTTATGTTTGTATTTATCTAAAAATCTGTGTGAAGAAAATGAATGATTTGCACATAACTTTTTGCACTTACAATTACAGTCATGCCCCACCTCAAACTATAAGCAACATTTATATGTAAAACCTGGGACAATATACTTTTTTTGTTGCTGTTTGATATTTTGGTTTTATACTAAATATTTTTGTTCTCTTTTTTGATTGCTGTGAGCCTGTTACTTGTCATATTTAAGAGATTATTGCCATTGCTGATATTTAGCATTCACATCTGTTTTCTTGTATGTTTCCCAGCATTCAATCATAACTTTCTTCTGAACAATGTATGAAGTCCCAAAGTCAGGATGCAGCATACAGCAGAATCATTTCATGGATAATAGTGCAAGGGTTTCACTACTGAACATGTCTGGAATACAGGCAGTAATGCTGACAGTTACAAATAAAGTCTTACAATAATAAAACTTAAACACACCGGAAATAGTAGGACTTACAGTATGGAAATAACAGTCTTCCGATGACTTTAACATATTAACTTGAACTTTTTGTTTTGCAACTTTAAATTTATTCATTACTTTTTCTTCCTGGGTCCAGTCTGTGCTTTTCAGGTGCGTATTTATATAATCAAGCAATGTTTATTTTTGTCCCTGAAATTCCACACAACACTCTCTCTCTCTCTCTCTCTCTCTCCGCCTTGAATACTTTGTGATGAATTCCATGGAAACAAAAGAAAAGGAAAAGAAAACTCTGCTGATTATACAAATTTAAAATAAAAAGCAGTACGCTTAGGAAAAGTCATAGGAGGGCGCGGTCCTGCCAATAAATTAAAATGGTCTGTAAGTGATATCACTTTTTAAAAATGTTATAGGTTATTTATTACAAGTGATGACTGTATTACATTACAAGCTCATCAGCGGCAATGTCCTTTTTCATATATCTGTTCTGCCTATATAGATAAAGTTGCTTTGATGTAACCCATCAAATGTTCATAGGCTACATTTTTATACCATTGCTCATTTTACCCAGCTGAAATAAGCCCAGTGCCTCTAATGATGTAGTCTACATTTACTTATATATCACAAGGCCGCAGTTAGACGTCTGCCGCTATTATACAGTGACAGGAAAGCTGACAAATAATATGGGTTCCTGGTGTTTTCTTAAGGACAGGACACTTGTAGCAGACTTTAAAATACAGTTACTAATAAACCTGGCTGCAACTTATATGAAAAGTTAATTTCAGAAAATTACAGCTTAGCTGTACAATTTACCTGTCACAAAGCGTTCACATGACCTTTACAAGTACAGAGGTTACACACAAAACCTGCAAAATAACACAAATTAAATCTGCTTCTAGGATCTATCGACAAATGCAAAACTAATTAACTTTTCTGACAAACTGGTGGAACTTATAAGGATGGTGTAAAGTATCATTACTTATTTTAAAAAAAATAAGTAGAAACAAACAAACAACAATCTCATATTTATTTGGAAGGAAACGGAAGTACTCTCATGTCTAGGGAATACTTTATTTAAGAGGACTAACCGAAAGCCAGGAGTCCATTCCTAGTAACTGACCAGCCCCTGATCAAGGAGCAGGTCAGCCTTGTAAATGGGTGGTATTCATGTGACCGCCGGTCAGCTGACCGACAGTCACATGACCTCCTCCACCAGCCCGACGGGTCACTGTCCGATGGTCGGCATGCCGACCAACAGGGACTATTTCCACTCGTGGGTGTCCACGACACCCATAGAGTGGGAATAGAACCCGTGGCGACCGCAGGTCGCCACCGAGCCCGCAAGGGGCTTGCTGCACTCGCCTCTCCCCGCCGGGATCCCGGCATCGGTATGCTGCCGGGATCCCGGCGTCGGTAAGCTGACCGGCGGTCAGGAGACCGCCGGTCAGCCGTACTACACCCTTGTAAATGCGGGGCTGTCTGACTTACTGAGCTCTTCCTTCCCATTAGTAGAGCTCTCTTATAGCTTATTCGGCTGGTTAAAAGTATTAACAAGTCATATATACTTGCCAAACAGACGGCAGAGTCCCACTGACCAATCGGAAGCTGCAGTCGCAAATCCATGGGGGAAAAAAGTGCAGTTTATAGGTTTCCACCAAAGGTAAAGAGGGGTTGCTCAGTTTATTAAAAAAATTAAGTTTATTTAATAGATAGACAGACAGACAGACAGACAGAGAGACAGACAGATAGATAGATAGATAGATAGATAGATAGATAGATAGATAGATGGTCCTGCATACACCATACTGGCCCTGTATACACCAAACTGGCCCTGTATACACCAAACTGGCCCTGCATACACCAAACTGGCCCTGCATACACCAAGCTGGCCCTGCATATACTAAATTGATTTCACCTAAGGGTTATCTTTTCTCAGAGACGGACCTAGGCATAGGCAAACGCCTAGGGAATTTGAAATGCCTAGATGCACCAGCAGCTTCTGCTGATTAAAATGATATGCAGCATGCCAATATTCTGTGTGTGACTGCGGCTCTATCTGCATACAAAATGCATTACTAATGTGCGGCATTATGTGTATAAAGTGTACAACAGTACTTTGTGGCGTAATGTATAGAAAGGGCACTACTGTGTGGTCTAATGTGAATAAAGAGCAATATAGTGTGGTGCAATGTGAATAAAGGGCACTACTGTGTGATGTAACATGAATAAGAGACACTATTGCATGATATAATGTGAATAAAGTTGCAGTAATGGGTGGCGTAATTTCAACTGGGGGTATTATTGTGTGGCCATACCCCTTCCCAGTAAGAAGACGCCCCATTTTGGGCTGCGCACAGAATGGTAATGGGAAAGGGGTACTGGGTCAGAGGCAGAACTAGCGTCTGTGCAAGGGGGCACCAGCCAAAATCTTGCCTAGGGCATCATGTTGGTTAGGGCCGGCTCTGTCTTTTCCAAGTCTTCTTGATTCTTTGTGAAAGAACAAAGGGTGGTGCTGCCATACTGCCAGTGACAACACTGTGAGGAAGTTCTCCAGGTAGTGTTGCCTGGAGAATATGGTGCATCAGCAGATACATCTCTACAACAGCTTGTTGGGGGAAAAACAAAGCCTTGGTGAAAATACACAAACTACATGTTTTCCTTTTACATCCAACAGTAATAGAATAACTTTTAAGGTTATTTTGTCCACTGGGTGAATTCTTCTTTTGCAGTATACAGACGTTCCATTTTACCATGCCTGAGACAGCAATGTGGTAACCCACAGTCACTATTATATTGTTGCTATTATTCAGAAAGCACCAACATTTTACATACAGCTTCTCATTAGGAAAATTATGTTAACAAAAAAATAAACATTCAAAGACAATATAACTTTGTACCAGAAGGGAAAGATGACTATGTTTAAGCAGAACACAGATGGATGGGTGCTATCTCTATCTGGCCACAATGAGCCCCTTAACAAGAGCAATTCACGATGATGGTCTCATCAAAACCATTAATGGAGCCAATGTTTAAAGTCATTGTTCTACAAGCCTCCATGTTTTAGGAAATAATACTGTGGCCCCTGGTGCCAATTTCACTGTTTGGTTGAAAAGACTGGACCCTTGGGGGCGAAGACCAAATTTGGTCAATGTGTGCGAAGCTTAAATGAACAAGTTTACAATGTAATTGTCATATTTTCTAATTATTACAGTCCAATTTTAAATATTGATAAGGGCAAACTACTTGTAAATAGTATATCTTTCACAGGGTGTAGCTAGAGACTCCATGGACCCTGTGAAAACTGTGGGACAGGAATCCCACAGATAAGTGGAAACACGGGAGTGACTTGTTTAGTAGATATAGGAAACTCTTTCCTTTGGGATTCCGGTTGAAGCGCTTTACAGGGATGTCATTGCACAGTCCTCCTATTTGGTTAACCCACAAAACAGGCCACACCGCTGCTTCTGCTGTCACAATTACAGAAAATGATCCTTGCAGACCTGAGCCTGCCTAGTGCATTGGAGCTGCTGTTTGGCCCTAGGGGGCCACCGAGCCCCAGGAGAACTGCTATCACTGCTACCCAATCAGTACGCAATTGATTTGCCCAATTTAGCTGACTTTAAATAGCAGGGATAAAATAGCAAAGGGTTACATCACCATCATTTCACAACTTAAAATTACATACATATTAGCATGAATCACTACGTTTAATTGCTTTCAGTCCATTTCGGAACAAAAAAGGAAGAATAATAATTTCCACATTTATATTGTAACCTATGCTGGAGTCACATGACATTAATATCTGTTTCTATGACTATACACAGGTTCTAAGCTGAAATATCTGCAGATTTATTAATCTATGAATCAATCCGCTTATAAATTCCTTTCATACTGCATTGCAGTGCTTCGCAAATATAACGTTTGTAGCAAATCAGACCTCTTGGACTCGTCCCTCAAATTTTGGCAACCAGAACTCAACTTTAAGAAGTAGTTTATCATGTCACTGAAACATGTTTTTGCATCCGCTTCATGAGCTCTTAGAAAAATGAAGGACAACAGGATATCGTCAATCTCTAATGTAATTACTGTACATTAAAATGGAACTTGATTGTGTGTTGGTGTCAGGAACTCACTGCAACAGTCTGTAATCAGACAACATTTTAGTTCGTATGTTGCAGAGCTCCCCTGCTAGCTGGTCATAAACATATCGATACTAAGGGAGACATGTACTAAGCAGTGATAAAAGTGGAGAAGTGAGCCAGTGGAGAAGTTGCCCATGGCAACCAATCAGCATTGACATAACATTTATCATTTGAATACTATAAAAATATACAGAGCAGCTGATTGGCTGCCATGGGCAACTTCTCCACTGGCTCACTTCTCTGCTTTTATCACTGCTTAGTACATGTCCCCCTTTTACTTGCTCTAACCTTTAAGCAACAAGATCACTGTCTAATTTCATGTGGTTGGAGTCGGAGAAATCGAGACCCACACATGCTGCTATCCAGTTGCCCAAAATGCAGCTCATATCTATATTTTTGTTACATTACTACTAAACTTTCCACTGACCATCATGGATTTGTCATCATGGTCTATAGGCCTTGGTCTAGCATGGCAGGAGATAATAGATGGCATCCTCGCAATATCTTGTTTCAAAAGCACCAACTACGTGGCTGGGCTGGAAGACTTGAGAAACCGTACTGTAGGAATCCTGCCTATTCTTTTAAGGCTGAGAACTAAAATGTCCTAATATTCATTACTATAATTGTCCCACCATCTGTGTTGCAGACGTGCAGGCTGCAGGGGAGATTTATCAAATTGATGAGAGATAAAAGGGTCTAGTTAATAAGCCCTGTAGAGAGATAAAGTGGAGAGAGATAAAGCACTAGCCAATCAGCTCTTAATTGCCATGTTACAGGCTGTGTTTGAAAATGAGTTAGGAGCTTGTTGGTTTATACTTTATCTCTCTCCAAGGCTTAGTAAATAGACCCAAAGTAACAACAAATCTGCTCCTGTCGTCTTAAAGACTATGGCCCTCATTCCGAGTTGTTCGCTCGCAAGCTGCTTTTAGCAGCTTTGCACTCGCTAAGCCGCCGCCTACTGGGAGTGAATCTTAGCTTAGCAGAATTGCGAACGAAAGATTCTCAATATTGCGAAAAGACTTCTCTGTGCAGTTTCTGAGTAGCTCGAGACTTACTCTTCCAGTGCGATCAGTTCAGTGCTTGTCGTTCCTGGTTTGACGTCACAAACACACCCAGCGTTCGCCCAGACACTCCTCCGTTTCGCCAGCCACTCCCGCGTTTTTCCCAGAAACGGTAGCGTTTTTTCACACACTCCCATAAAACGTCCAGTTTCCGCCCAGAAACACCTACTTCCTGTCAATCACATTACGATCACCAGAACAAAGAAAAAACCTCGTAATGCCGTGAGTAAAATTCCTAACTGCATAGCAAATTTACTTGGCGCAGTCGCACTGCGGACATTGCGCATTAGCGACTAATCGCTCCGTTGCGAGAAAAAAATAACGAACGAACAACTCGGAATGACCCCCTATGTTCGAAAAATAACAGTTAAGAGCTAATGTGTGGTTACTTTATCTCTTTCCACTCTCTACAGGCTTTGATCAATCTCCCCCTGTATCAAAATGGATTTCTGAGGGTCCCAGAAGTTGTCAAAACTATATCCTTTTTTTATATATATTTTCTCTAATTTGTGTCCATGTGCAAAAATGAGAACAAGATTTTTATATGAGCTTCATTCAGCGGAGATGGTCTTGTTGGTTCAACAATCAGACACAGATTCTGTTTCCTTCTGCAACCAACTTAATACATACTTCCTTATTGAAAGAGACTACAATGCCAATGCACGCTCCACATTACCAAGAACTGATAGTCAGAATAATTATAGTAAACTCTGCAATCTAACATAGAGCATATTCAAGGTTCTTGTATACTTTTGGACAAAATACTAGCCCACCAATCAGCGCCTAGGTAACCTCATCTCTGGTGAATCCCTAACACTTAAGTGGGTATCCAATTAGCCACGGTAATTTACTGCGGCTAATTGGTTTTCGGGGGCTATCCAACTAACCCTGATGCAGCACGCTCCCCCCCCCCCCCTCCAATGCATGCACGTATCGGGGGTTATGCTTTGCAAGCCTCAGGTACGCAAAGAATAATCTGCGCTAAGTACCCCCTTGACCCAGGATTAGTGTTGCAAAAATGCACGGGTTCGCGGCTTTTGTAGGACCTATGTATTTTCGTGCAAAAAAACGGGTGTTTTTCGTGGGACCTAATTGGATAGGGGGATTAAATAAAATGGTGAAAAACACCAAGTTTTCACGTTCGAGTCACTATTGCGGGTAATTGAATGTCCCACTAAATTTGAATCTGGGGTACGGGACCCGAAAAGACAGCGAGAGCCAGTCTCCACAGGGCAGCACACCAGTGAAAAGCTTAGATGTTAGAGAGTGTTAATAAGAAAGAAGCAAAAAGCTATTTATTAAAAAGTGTTACACTGGTAAAAAGTGATTTTTTTAAATTCAGAGTGTTAAAAAAGTGCAAAATTAAATGTCATAGCGTGTCACCCCAAGGCAACCCGGTGACAACATCCCAGGAGGCCCGCGCCCCGAACACATCCCTAAAACTGACAAATTGTGCAAATTTGTAGGACTTACCTTCATAGTGCCTTTAGTTTCAATATATAGTCTTTGAGTACTGGAGACCCATGCTAGTTAAAACTAATCAGGGCAGTTAGGAGATGTGTCATTCCAAGTTGAAGGAGTCCCAACCTTCAAGTGTACTGTGTACACACAGGGCCGGTTCTGGCTGTGGTTGAGCCCCGGGCAAAACTATAGGGGCGTGGCTTCACACGGGGGCATGGTCAGTAACGCCCCATTTGTGCCCCCTGTAGCGCCGCTGGAATAAAAAAAAAAGTATACTTACTATCCCCGTTCCTGATCCAGACCGCTGCAGACAGCCGCCGGCGCCGCTCCTCTCCTCGATCAGCATAGACACTAGAGGTAAATTATGACCCCTAGCGTCTGTGCCACAATGCTGTCGGTGCGCGATGACGTCATCGCGCACCGCACAGCAAAGGTCCCCTCCACGAAGGGAAACTAGATGCATAGCATCTGGTTCCCTTCAGAGCGGGGGACCAGCAGCGGGGGGCACAGCTGCGGGGGGGCACAGTAGCGGATCTTGCTACGGTGCGGCACCCTCCGGATGGCGCCGGCGCCCTCCGGAAGGCGGCGCCCCGGGCAAAAGTCCTGCTTGCCCGTGGCAAGATCCGCTACTGTGTACACAAAATTGAATTTATGGGGTAGGGGGATCTTGGACTGCAGTGTATCTATTTTTCCCCCCATTAGAATAATGGCATCAGTCATAAATATTGACTCAGTGTGTCCTTCTCTGAAACATTGTGTCATCCATGCAACTCTGGACATACAGCGCTAATGATTTAACATGTAGCATCAGAAGTAAAGTATGTGGGTTACATTACAAAGGAATGTCTAATTGCTCTCCGTCTTCATTTGGCTTGAACTGGCTGTCTGTGCAGTAACGGGTCTCCCTGCCTGTCTACCCTGACAGTAATTTAGTGTTCCTAGAAAACATGTCAAATGCAAACAACAGGCCAAGATATCTGTGACATGCTAAAATGACTACATATGTGACACCCAAGCACAATATAAGGACTGTTCCAAGGCTCACTCTGCTGGCTGCACGCAATGCAACAATGACCATCATCCATCAGACTTCCATGAAAATACGGGTGTCACAGTTGCGGAATAAAGTGATTTAATTGGACCATCTTCAAAATAGCACTGATTTATGCATTGCTGATAATTAAGATAAGGAATGGCATAAAAAGAGAGAGGGACAGCACTGATCTGAACAGGAACAAAGGGTGCAAAATATATTTAAAAGTTTTATCCAGTAATGTCCTTTCTCTGTATTTGCTGGGTGCAAGAGATCCAGGTGAAACAGACATCATGGGCCGGATTTAATGAAGTCAGAGTTGGCCAGAGGTGCAGGTTTCCGGATGTTTTTTTAAAGTGGCAATCTTTTACAAGGCATGGTTTTGCCTTGTACATGATTGGCGCTTTAAAAAAACGTACAAGTCTGGCCGGGAACCCGCACCTCAGGCCAACTTGGGAGGTAATTCAGAGTTGATCGCAGCAGCAAATTTGTTAGCAATTGGGCAAAACCATGGTGGTCATTCCGAGTTGATCGCTCATTGCCGATTTTAGCAGAATTGCAATCAGGCTAAAAACCGGCAGTTCTGCGCATGCGTACTTTCACACAAAACTATGCAATTTTACACAGGGCCGAGCGACGCTTTTCAGTCGCTCTGCAGATCGGTGAGTGATTGACAGGAAGTAGGTGTTTCTGGGCGGTAACTGAGCATTTTCCGGGAGTGTGCTAAAAAACGCAGGCGTGCCAGACGAAAATGCAGGAGTGGCTGGGGAAACGGGGGAGTGGCTGACCGAACGCAGGGCGTGTTTGTGACGTCAAACCAGGAATTAAACAGTCTGCAGTGATCGCAATCTAGGAGTAGGTCTGGAGCTACTCAGAAACTGCAGGGAAATATTTAATAGCAGAACTGCTAACCTTTCGTTAGCAATTCTGCTAAGCTAAGACACACCCAGAGGGCGGCGGCCTAGCGTTTGCAATGCTGTTACAAGCAGCAAGCGAGCGATCAACTCGGAATGAGGGCCCATGTGCACTGCAGGGGGGGACAGATATAACATGTGCAGAGAGAGTTAGATTTGGGTGGGTTATTTCATTTCTGTGCAGGGTAAATACTGACTGCTTTATTTTTACACTGCAATTTAGATTTCAGTTTGTACACCCCCCCCCCCCAAATCTACTCTCTGCACATGTTATATCTGCCCCCCCTGCAGTGCACATGGTTTTGCCCAACTGCTAACAAAGTTCCTGCTGCGATCAACTCAGAATTAGGCCCTATAGTGGTCATTCCGAGTTGTTCGCTCGCTAGCAGTTTTTAGCAGCAGTGCAAACGCTATGCCACCTCCCACTGGGAGTGTACTTTAGCTTAGCAGAAGTGTGAACGAAAAGATCGCAGAGCGACTATGAAAAAAAAGTGTGCAGTTTCAGAGTAGCCCCAGACCTACTCAGCGCTTGTAATCACTTCAGACTGTTCAGTTCCTGTTTTGACGTCACAAACACGCCCTGCGTTCGCCCAGCCACGCCTGCGTTTTTCCTGCCATGCCTGCGTTTTTCTGATCACTCCCTGAAAACGGTCAGTTGACACCCAGAAACACCCACTTCCTGTCAATCACTCTGCGGCCAGCAGTGCGACTGAAAAGCTTCGCTAGACCTTGTGTGAAACTACATCGGCCGTTGTGAAAGTACATCGCGGGTGCGCATTGAGCCGCATACGCATGCACAGAAGTGCCATTTTTTTGCATCATCGCTGCGCAGCGAACAATTTCAGCTAGCGATCAACTCAGAATCACCCCCCATGTGCACTGCAGGGGGGGGCAGATATAACATTTGCAGAGAGAGTTAGATTTGGCTGGGTTATTTTGTTTCTGTGCAGGGTAAATACTGGCTGCTTTATTTTTACACTGCTAACAATTTGCTGCTGCGATCAACTCTGAATTAGACCCTTGTTCTTCATTACATCTGGCCCCCTATCTCCATCCACACACTATAATCAGGAAAGTAAGTCAGCTTGACATGCTCACGACATTCCTTGGACACTCCCACAAGACAGAAAAGTTGCGTGCGATCGCATTGTCAATGTCCAGGAACTCCAAAGTGAGAGCATCTGTATGCAGCAGCATTCTCTGTCCATATGCTGATACCTAATCAGAGGCTTGCTGAGAAGCCATGTTTTATTCTTTGGCACATGTGCAGTATGCTGAGTTCCACGAGTTTCATCCGCATTGCCCCTTGCCTCTGAATCAGTCCCATTGCATCCAGTTACAGCGAGCAGAGCTGAGCTGTGTTGTATCCCAGGGCAATAAAATAAACAAAGCTTTATATAGACATCAAAACAAAATGACTGATAAACACATTCTTAGAGGAGGGCATGCACAAACCAAACAAATGAATTTACTCTCTATTATAGTGCAGAGATTATTCTAATTATTCTGATTAGCAGCGTTTAGAGAACGGAGGACATTTTATATGGCTGTAGTCAGAGGCGGAACTACCGCCAGTGCAACCAGTGCATTGCACTGGGGCCCGCCTCTGTCCAGGGGCCCAAAGCATGTAATGAGTCAAACTGACTCATTACATGCCGCTGTGCGCTGCGGGCAACCGCTGCCCGCAGCGCACAGCCGCCCGAGAGAGGAGAGGAGCAGCGGTACGGGGGAGAAGGAGGAGGGAGCCGAAGGAGGGAGTCGCAGCAGCGCTTTACTACTGGTGGAGGCGCTGCTGCTGCTGCCCCTCTGCTTCACTATAGGCGGTCTTCCGAGAACAGCCTATAGTGAAGCAGAGGGGCAGCAGCAGCAGCGCCTCCACCAATAACACAGCGCTGCTGCGGCTCCCTCCTCCACCTCCCTCCTCCTCCTTCTCTCCAGCCCGGGAATCGTCTGACGCTGCACCGAGGAGCCTGAGCCAGCGGAGACGCCGGAGATGGTAAGTATAATTCTTTCTTTCTGTCTCTTTCTGTCTGTCTCTTTCTTTCTTTGTTGGGACTGCCTGCCGCTATGTGTAAAAATTGGGGACTGCCTGCCGCAATGTGTAAAAATGGGGGACTGCCTGCCTCTATGTGTAAAAAGGGGGAATCTGCCTGCCGCAATGTGTAAAAATGGGGAATCTGCCTGCCGCAATGTGTAAAAATGGGGGACTGCCTGCCGCAATGTGTAAAAAGGGGGAATCTGCCTGCCGCAATGTATAAAAATGGGGGACTACCTGCCGCAATGTGTAAAAACGGGGGACTGCCTGCCGCAATGTGTAAAAATGGAGGACTGCCTGCCGCAATGTGTAAAAATGGGGGATCTGCCTGCCGCAATGTGTAAAAATGGGGGACTGCCTGCCACAATGTGTAAATAGGAGGAATCTGCCTGCCGCAATGTATAAAAATGGGGGACTGCCTGCCGCAATGTGTAAAAATGGGGGACTGCCTGCCGCAATGTGTAAAAAGGGGGAATCTGCCTGCCACAATGTGTAAAAACGGGGGACTGCCTGCCGCAATGTGTAAAAAGGGGGAATCTGCCTGCCGCAATGTGTAAAAAGGGGGGACTGCCTGCCGCTATGTGTAAAAATGGGGAATCTGCCTGCCGCTATGTGTAAAAAGGGGGAATCTGCCTGCCGTAATGTGTAAAAAGGGGGACTGCCTGCCGCAATGTGTAAAAAGGGGGATTCTGCCTGCTGCAATGTGTAAAAATGGGGAATCTGCCTGCCGCAATGTGTAAAAACGGGGGACTGCCTGCCGCAATGTGTAAAAAGGGGGAATCTGCCTGCCGCAATGTGTAAAAAGGGTGAATCTGCCTGCCGCTATGTGTAAAAAGGGGGAATCTGTCTGCCGTAATGTGTAACAAGGGCACGCTGTCTGCCGTAATGTGTAAAAAGGGGACTCTGTCTGCCGTTATGTGTAAAAAGTGCATGCTGTCTGCCGCTATGTTTAACAAGGGCACGCTGTCTGCCGTAATGTGTAATAAGGGGACGCTGTCTGCCGTAATGTGTAAAAAGAGGAATCTGTCCGCTGTAAGGTGTGAAAGGGTCTCTACCTGGTGTGGTGGTGCTACTGTGCGGCGTAATTTGAAGAATGGAGACTACTGTGCACCGTTTTATGAATTGGTATTATTTTGTGGCCACACCCCTTCCCCACGAAGCCACGCCACTATGTATTTTTGCGCGCGCTTACGGCGCGCACTGCCCATGTTTTGCATACAGGGGTGGGGCTCCGATGCTGTTTCTTGCACACAGTGCTAAAATGTCTGTTGCTAGGTATCCATTTCTCTGGCCCTGAGCAGGTCCCCCTCACCAGATCCTCTCCAGGGGTGAGGGGGTGGACTTGGATGGGATGTGGGGGGCCCAAAGAATTTTGTCGCACCTGGGCCCACCGCTCGCTAGTTCCGCCACTGGCTGTAGTGGCATAAAATTCTGAATAGCAGGCTGAATGAAGCAGCTGTGATAAGTGGAGGTATCCATGGTAACAGTGGGCCTATGAGTTGACTGAGGAATCTGGTGATGGGAGGGGCTTAGCCCTTATAAGGAGAGGACTGACTAGGTTCTCCCTCTTTTCCTCAGAGAAATTTGAACAGTGAAGTGCTCTGTGTTTGTTTTGTACTGAACTGTGTATTATTTGTGATTTTGTGGTATTTTTCTTCTTATTTCTTTTCAATCTTTACTAATCTTTAATCTTTTCACCCCTTTTTGTTCTTTGACTCTTTCTTTATCTATCTTTTCTACTTTCTAATATGCCGAGGCCCAGTCGTGCTGTGCGTCCCCCTATCTGTTTGATTGAAAACGGTGACAGGGACGCTGCTGTGTTAGTGTCAGGTAGGGGACAGCATTTGTCAGTATAAGGACTAGGTCAAGCTAGGAGTAATGTGGGTAATGCCGCCACCAGGGTCGGGGTCAACTGCCTGAGAGGCTTTTGGTGGGCAAAGCTGCGTCATGCAGAGGCCGGGTCAGCAGCATGTCTGTGTCACGAGCTGTTGTTTTAACTCGTGCTGTAGGAATGGATTCTACAGAACTAATTACTGATAGTGCAATGTCTCGAAGCGTTGGTGCTATGGTGGAGATGCGGAGCAGGGTGTTGAGGAGAGCGGTAACATCTCGGGTAGTTATCTCAGGAGTGCATGTGCCGGAGGTACGTCGCGGTCGCCCCGCGGGCCCGCGTGGGACCGTGGCTGCCAGAGGTGGTCGTCGTAGCACTGTTCTTTCTAGAGGTGAGCAAAATGAAAGAGAAACAAGGGAAAAAGGGTGATGCAAGGAGTGGGAGCACCTAACGGAGGAATTAACAGGGGTCCGGTTAGATCAAGGGATACCGGGGCAGACACGGACGTAGCGGGACAGCGCGCAAGCAGCTCGGGCATGAGAAATGCTGAAAGGCAGCAAGGAAGGCTCGTCAGTGTAAATATTAGGGGTAAAAAAGGGGTGCCTGATGTACATAGTATGAGGGGCACAGTGACGGGGAGGTCATACGCTGATGCTGTGCGTTTTGGGAGTAATGGCGCTGGTGGGAACTCGTCTGAGTTAGCGTCTATATGCACTTCAGTCATATCAGCACTGATCTCGGTGCCACTGCTAATCATACTGAAGGGAAATTTTTGGGTGAGCAGAATTCCTCCATTTTGAACAGGGATGGCGTAAGTGATTTAGCGGCTGCTGTTTCATGGGCCAGAACTGGTGGAAGGAATAGGGGCAATATGAATCCTAATGAGTGTCTGGTGGATGTTTCTCCTTGTATTTCTCCAGCAGAGTCCTTGGTAGCCCCTGAAGTAGAGGAGGATTCTGGGGAGTCTGCGGCTGTGGTGGAGTCCGCCCTGGATGAGGGAGGTATTTACGATAAGGCGGATGTGCACCCTGTAGCGCGTAAAAAAGATGCAGTGGTCAGCTTAGGCAATATGGCAATATAGGCGCAGTTAAGGAGAAATTATGCAAGAAAAATCTTCGCAAAAACGTAAGCATAGGCACAGAAGTTACAGGGGTTCATCCACTCCTTCCTCTGAGTCCTCATCTTCAGCTGTCAGCAGCTGCAGTGGTTGCAAGAAAAGACATAAAAGAAGGCGCAGACACAGCAGCTCTAGCATGTCCTCGGAGGAGGGTCCCGAGGATTCTTTGCAATGTGCAAATACTGCGGTTTTGAGAAGGGTACAGCCCAGAATTAGGGAGCGTATTCTACAGGGCAAATTTGTGAATATGTTTGCTTTAACTAGTAAAGCGAGAAAAGCATTAGTGGCGGCTAGAAAGAAATCGGGTATAGGCAGAGGCGGATTGGCCACAGGGTCTACAGGGAAGATCCCCGGTGGGCCGACGCACCTGTGGGACATGTGGTCCCCTTTTATAGACATAATGAATAAGATGCAAAATAATTTGCATATATGAAAATGACTTTGCCACTTAGCCTGTGATTGCAGATGATCTAGTGTATCTCTGTCTGCCTGCTTGGCTGACATATAAGATTGAGTGAATAGTGATTGGGATACGGTTGGTGTAATAAGCAAGAAAATATATCTTTCTACAGAATGATATAGTTTCCTAAATTCTGAAGGTGTATCATATAATGTGTCATAATATTTTACTTTATTTCTTTTAACTCCCCCCTTGATGCTGGACATGCCCACTATCTGGAAAGTCTTGGGGGGAGGGTGCTGCTGCCATGGCCCATGGCTAGACCTTACACCCCTGGTGCTGCCCATGCGAAGCCACTAGTACAAATTTTTCCAGGGCCGCTTTTTGTTGCCAATCCGCCCCTGGGTATAGGTAAGGAGGCTTATAAGTCTTACTCTAATTGGCAGAAGGGCATGCTTATCTTTGTGGCTTGTTATTTGGAGTCCAGACCTCAGGAGCACATGAATATAATGAAATATATGTATTCGCTTCACGAACTGGCCAGAGCTGGGCGCGGAACAGCATGGAGGTCCTATGATGAGGAGTTTCGCAGAAAACAGAATGGCAAGGAAAGCATAGATTTTGTTACAAAAGATGTAGAGATTTTTGTAGATGTTACTCAACCTCTAAAAAATGGTTCAGAGGGTTTGGCTGAGAAACTAGGTAATATCAGTAACAGATGGTTAGCGGGTAAGAATATATTAGGCAGATGCTATGCCTTTAATAATGGTCAATGTACCCTGGGGTTCAGGTGTCGTTTTCGGCATGTTTGTATTCGCTGTGAGGGATCCCACCCCATCAAAATGGCCAACAGACTGCTGGTGATTGAGGGGGTTTGCACAAACAGCAGCAACGAGTCCCGGCAGCTGCTGGCGCTAAGTAGGGCCCCTACTCCAGTGAAATTGTACAAATTATTGTATTGGTTGGATTATTATCCAAATAGAGATCCCTGTAGCTGAGGAGAAGACGTCAGGTCCTATATAGGTGTTTACTTTTTTGGGAATAAAAATTGATACTATTGAGAGTTTTTGTCATTTACCCGGGGAAAAAATAGGTAAATGAAAAGTAGATATAATCGTGGCATTGGCAAATGGCAAGTTGATGTTGATACAAGCTCAATCACTATTGGGGTCTCTCAGTTTTGCTTGCTGGGTTATACCCATGGGTAAGGTCTTCAGCAGGAAGTTGTAGAGAGCCACAGCAGGTGTTAATAAAAAAAAAAAAAAAAAAGGTAGTAATTTTTATGAGATTATCTAAAGGATTTTGTGGGGATCTGCACATTTGAGATAAAATTTTTGGCGACTTTCAATAGTGTTCACATTTGGCAAACTATACCCAGGTCCAATGTAGAGTTGCAATTATTCACTGATGCGGCAGGTTCTACGGGTTTTTGGAGCATACCTTGAGGGTAGGTGGTGCGTCTCCCCATGGCCAAAAACCTAGTTTGATGAGGGACTCACTAGTAATATGTTATTATTCGAATCATTCCTCATCAGGGCCGGATCTAGGGGGGGGGGCGAAGGGGGCGACCGCCCCCCCTAACACAGTCAGAGCCACGCCCACTTTTGAGCAGAAGAGAGCTCTCCTGGGAGAGCCTGAGGCAGAATGATGGGCTGCAGTTTATACCACAGCAGCACAGAGGAGCCAGGAGAGCAAGGGTTACAGAGCATTTGCCCCTCACTTGCTGGTGTGTGGGTACTAGGGCTTATAAATACAATTACCCCATAGCACAGTCACATGTACACAGAACAATCACAAAGCTCTATCTCAGTCTCACTCAAAAAGTTCAGTCAGAATTGAGAGAGGAGGAGTTAGGATTGCAGATGGGAGGAGCTGGGACTGTAGAGGGAGGAGTCACGATTAAACAGTAAACCGCCCCCCCTAAAGAAAAGTCTAGATCTGTCCCTGTTCCTCATCATGGTAGCTCTGGAGTTATGGCACTAGGTTTTGGCCAATCTGTTAGTAGTTTTTTGGTGTGACAATTTGGGTGTGGTTCATGAGTTTAACAGTCAGAAAGCTGCTGGCCTTCCCGTGCGGCGATTGTTGGGTCAGATGGTTTTGTGTTGCCTTCAATCGAATATAAGTTTTAGCGCCAGGCATGTTCCGGGCATTAAAAACGGTGTGGCAGATGCGCTTTCACGTTTCGAGTGGCACAGGTTTAGGGTGCTAGCTCCGGATACGAATGTATCTGGTGACCCTTGCCCGTCTTATGCCTGGCAGGTGATACGCCCGGATTGGAGGGCTTAGCTCTACGATCCTGGGCACCTTCTACCCTTCGAGGGTACAGAAACGCTATGGGAGAGTAGAAGAGATATGTCCGTTTACATCAGAACCAAGGTAAGACTGATTATGCAATGTTATTGAATTATGTTTGGGAATGTTTTAGAGCAGGCAGGTCAAGAGGGTTTGTAACACGTTTACTATCTGCTCTTTCTTATTTCTTGAGACTTGAAGGCCAGCATGATTTTACTAAATCTTTCTTTCTAGCACGGATTCTTAAAGGGTGGGCTTGAGTGATGCCCCCTGTACAAGATGCACGAAGGCCAATAACCATTTCAATATTGCGGCGCATGGCGGTCGTGTTGCATGATGTCTGTGCATCTGATTACGAAGCACTCTTATTTAAATTGTGTTTCGTCATGGCTTTTTTCGGGGCCTTTAGAGTCAGTGAACTGGTGTCAGCTTCGGAAACAGCAATGTCACCTATGCTTCGTGAGCATGTGTCACTGGAAGATGGAGGCTTATGGTGCAAAGTACAACGTTTCAAAACGGACCAACTAGGCAAAGGTTGTTGGGTTGTTTCGAGATGTGTGGACGACAAAGAGATATGTCCTGTGTCATTGGCGAGGGTTTATTTGAGAACAAGGACTGATATGCCAGGTCCATGGTTGCAGCATTTGGATAGTATGCCGGTGACTCAATTTCAATTTAGATGGGTGCTGGAACGTGGTATTTGCACGATGGGTTTGCCGGTATCGAGATACGGTACCCATTCATTTCGGATAGGTGCGGCGACAACAGCAGCCGCTGAAGGCTGTTCGAGCGGGCAAATTAGAGCTCTGGGGAGGTGGAAGTCTGATGTATTTCGGAAATATATCAGGTTTTGACCTGTTGGATTAAAAAAATCAGAATTGAGGTTTCAGCCACTCGCCATATTTGGGGGTCTTGAGGAATTTTTTATCCTGTCAAGTGCCTTAAGCCTTGGGGTTCATACCCGCTTGGCAGGTGTGTTTTTCGCCTCTTGTCAAGTCTGATCCCTCATACCCATCCCCCTTTCATTCCGCTTCAAAAATTCTCACCTTAGAGGCCAAATTAAACTATTTAAAAAAAAAAAAATCAACCATTTTAGTAAGTTTATAATGGGATGTGTTTGGGTAATGTTGTTTCAAGAATTTTGTGTTAGGGTTTTTTTGTATGATAGGTTCTGTGAATGGTTTTTGTATTTTCAGATTTGCGCTTGGACGAATGTCCGATATGGATTATTGGGCACTCATACGTTTACTATGGTGAAAGATCTGGTGTGGAGTGCCTTCAGTCCCCTGAAGCTAATCTTGTCAGATGGATCGGTGTGAGGGGACTTTGCTGGGAGCAAGTCATGTCCCTATTTTGGCAACAGTCGGAGAGGTCTGGATACCCTCTGAGGGTGGTGTTCCATGCTGCTGGAAATGATTTGACCAGAAGGACTGGTCTGGATCTTCGCAAAACTATAGTTAGGGACTTAGTTAGTTTGCAGAACAGGTTGTGTTTTCTGAGTGTGGGATGGTCGGACATTATCCCTCATTTGGTTTGGAGAGATGCGGACAGACCGGCTGCCATAGAGTTGGTCCGACGCCGAATCAATTCTGTGGTGGGCAGGGCTGTTAGTGAAAATTGGGGGTTTGTGGTCCCACATCCCTCAATTTTAGTTTCTGCCCCTCATCTTTACATGGCCGATGGTGTCCATCTGAATTTGAGGGGTATGTAAATTTTTATGGAGGATCTGTTGTTTGCTGTTTTTAGTCAGGAATTTTGTTGATAGGCAGGAGGAGTTTAGGAGTAGTAAGAAGAGTCTTAAGGTAGAGGTATGGTGGCGGCGGTTTTGTTGAAACTGTGGCGGGTTGGGATGGCCTGAAATTGTGGCTGTAATTTTAAGAGTTTTATAGGTGCTCAGGAGATGTGAAGGTGGTGGAGTTTGATACATTACGGTGCCGGAGTTCCATCGGACCAGGTGGGCTTCGGTCTCCGGTGGAGTTGGTACACACCTGAGCACCTTTTGGTTGGGAGTTGGGGAATACCTTGAGTGGAGAGTTGGCCATGATATTCCCGATAAAGAGCAAGTAACACAAGGGGTGGCAGATGGCCCATTATGGCCCCTTGTGATGTGTGGGGGGCTGGGCTGAAATTGGGCCCTTTAAAGCCTCCCCTTGTGATGTGATGGGGGCTGGGCTGAAATTGGGCCCTTTAAAGCCTCCCTGTGTGATGTGATGGGGGCTGGGCTGAAATTGGGCCCTTAAAGCCCCCTTGTTATGCGATGGAGGCCGGAATGAAGTTGGGCCCTTGCCTCCTCTTGTGTTTTGGTCCGCCACAGTTAAAAGGTTTAAAAGGTTAGAATAAATATGGACTTTATTTAAATAGGCCGTCCCTCCTTGCCACCATACCATTTGTTTAATAAAAGCTGACAATTCTATTGGCAAACATTATTCTGGTGTCAGTGTCAGTTATTTCTTTTATGGATGTTGGTGTATGCGCATGAATGAAGAACAGTCTATGATAGACATTTTAAGTATTTAGAGTATTCACCAGCATTTTCTTTTTTCTGTGTGTAATTATGGAACATGTCTGAAGGTGGAAAACCCATTGGAATATATTTACAATGGGATACATACGATATCCCAGCGGTCATATGACCGACACCGGCATCCTGTAACAGAGATTCCAGGGAAAGTTTGTTAACCCTCCCCCTAACCCTCCCTTCCCGTAGCCTAACCCTATCCCCCCACCCCCCCCACAGCCTAACCCTAACCCTCCCACTCCCGCAGCCTAACCCTAACCCTCCCCAGGGGTGCTTAACCCTAACCCCCCCTCCCCACAGCCTACCCCCCCCCCACAGCCTAACCCTTACCCTCCGCAGGGGTGCTTAAGTTTAACCCTAACCCCCCCTCCCCACTGCCTAACCCTTACCCTCCCACTCCCGCAGCCTAACCCTAACCCTCCCCAGGGGTGCTTAACCCTAACCCTCCCTCCCCACAGCCTAACCCTCCCCCCCCACAGCCTAACCCTAACCCTCCCCAGGGGTGCTTAACCCTAACCCCCCCTCCCCACAGCCTAACCCTCCCCCCCACAGCCTAACCCTAACCCTCCCCAGGGGTGCTTAACCCTAACCCCCCCTCCCCACTGCCTAACCCTAACCCTCCCACTCCCGCAGCCTAACCCTAACCCTCCCCAGGGGTGCTTAACCCTAACCCCCCCTCCCCACAGCCTAACCCTCCCCCCCCACAGCCTAACCCTAACCCTCCCCAGGGGTGCTTAACCCTAACCCCCCCTCCCCACTGCCTAACCCTAACCCTCCCACCCCCGCAGCCTAACCCTCCCCAGGGGTGCTTAACCCTAACCCCCCCTCACCACAGCCTAATCACCCCCCCCACAGCCTAACCCTAACCCTCCCCAGGGGTTCTTAACCCTAACCCCCCTCCCCACAGTCTAACCCTAACCCTCCCCACCCACATAGCCTAACCCTAACCCTCCCCATGGGTGCTTAACCCTAACCCCCCCTCCCCACAGCCTAACCCTCCCCCCCACAGTCTAACCCTAACCCTCCCCAGGGGTGCTTAACCCTAACCCCCCCTCCCCACACACTAACCCTAACCCTCTCCAGGGGTGCTTAACCCTAACCCCCCTCCCCACAGACTAACCCTAACCCTCCTCCCCACAGCCTAACCCTAACCCTCCCCTCGCAGCTAAAACCTAACTCGCCACACACCCTCCGCAACTTACCAAGCAGGAGTTCCGGCACAGCTCGATCGGGTTTTCGGTGTTGGCATTACGATCCATGTTGAGATGCCGGCGAAGGCATTCCAAGCATTGTCGGGATTCCAGCGTCGGCATTCCAACTGCCGGGATCCTGAAGGCCGCAATCTTGACTGGATCCCTTTACAACACAACATTCTGACACATTATCTAAATGATAACAGTTATATTTATCCCTACAGTATAAAGCATTATATTCATACAGTATAAAGCATTATAATAATAATAATAATTATTATTATTATTATTATTATTATTATTAATAATATAATAATGCTTTACAATGTATATAATGCTTTATACTGTATATAAATAAAATAATAATTATTGATAATAATAATAACTATAATAATAATAATAATAATAATAATAATTATTATTATTATTATTAATCTTATTATTATTTTATTTATATAATTCTTTTCTCCCTTAGGACTCAAAGCGGCTTTACAGACCTCAGAAACATGGTACACTGTGCAAGGATTTGGTATTGCAGAAAATGTATTAAACTCCTTTTGCTCCCAGAATGTGAAACAAAACAGAATTCGCTTCCCCAGTGTAAGAACGCAGGACTTGAGCCTCTGGCTTGCAGAACTCAGAGATCAAGAAGAAAAACTTCTTCCAAAATATATATCTGTAAATCCAATCTAAGAAGTAATGTTTTAGGTTACAGTCAAAAGAATGTGGTTTACACTACTCTTAGAAAGCATTGAACCCCTTTTCCCTGCATACAGCTATTTTAAAGAACCAAGCACATTAATGTAAATAACAGCCTAGACTTGAGTGCCTCCTATTCAACCTCTAGTTTCTTTGTGTATTTTTAAAGAGTCTATGTACACAGGGAATAATAATAATAATAATAATAATTATTATTATTATTATTATTATAGCAACTGTAGTAATAATAGCAGCATCAATAGAGCAAGCATGAGAAATATGTCAGTTTAATCTCTTACTGAATATCTTTAATACTTGGGGGTATATTTACTAAGCTCCTGATTATGACCAAGTTTTTTTTTTTTTTTCTTCAAAGAGCCATCTCGGGAATTTACTATATCCAAATCTCGGCAGAGATAATGGTATTTATATTTTTTTTGACGGCAGAGTTGCGAAATACGAATGAATACACCATCGGTCAAACTCGGCTGTTTAGGTATACAACACGGTAATTTACCAACCCTTCGTATTTGTAATCTCCTCCGTGAAAGGGCAAATGCGACCGTGAAAAAATGTGATTTGTTAAAAAAAGCGAAAATAAAATAGACCTGCTTTTGTAAAGCATGTTTACATGTGTTTCAACTTAACCAATAATCACACCTGTATTTTTGGCCCTTTAAAATAGGCCTTAGAACATTATTGCAATCCAGTCATGTGTGGTTCAGTAAGGCAAACATGTTTTATATCGGATTTAACATTTCCTAGACATTTGCAGTAGCTTAAGGCCACACGATTAGGTGGGCAAACCACACAGTACCAATACAAGGCATTAACTCACAACTCTATTTTTTTATGTACGAATAACCAGCGTAATGTTTGCTGATCAAAACATTACTAAAACAAAATGTATTTTCAGAATGTGGAAACATGTGCATTGTAATAGTGTCCAAAGCTGCTGTACTGAGGTCTCAACCAAAGTGCAAATGTTTTTATTGTTGTAATGTCTCAATGTGAGTAATGAATGATGTAATTGTACTAATGTTCAAAAATTAAAACAAAACAATGACATAGCCTTTTCGACCAAAACACACACAATATACTTAAGTTATACTAAATTGTGTTGTAGCTGAAAACAATATGGCTACTGACATTGTATTCTAGTAAGTAATAATGACTGTATAATATCACATAACCCACCAATAATTGTCAAGTATTGTTTGGAATTACACCTGCAAAGAAGGAGGATGATGACCATTGTCTAAATTGTAACATAGCCAATAATTAAAAATCTTTTTTTCTATTTGAGGCTTAAATAAATGAGGTTAGTCATGAGGGTACAATGAATTTATTAAATTGGTGTAAGAACTGTTTTAATGTTGCTGTGACACTTACAGTGTTTCAGACTTCAAACATTTAACCAAATTTGTTTAGAAAATTTGAAAACAAAATATATTTATGTGTTGTGCATACAACGCAAATGACAGTGTATTTTGGGCCAAAACAGCTAGCATCAGCAGATCTGTACCTTATTTTTGGGGGCTTGCTTTGGAGGCTGCAGAGGCGTGGCCAGCCACGTTTGAGTGTGTGTTCTGCTGGATCTCCTTACTGGGGAGGTAATTGGGGTCATGCTTAGCGTTGTAGTGCCAGAGCTGGTGCTTGCTTGTTGCGGTTGGAGCATACTAATGTTGTGGTTCAGGTTTGTCAGAGTTGCGTTAAGTTGGTTTGTTGCAGCAGTGTTGTTTTCGATGATTCGGCTTAGGCTTTCGTTAAGCATTTGGTTATTTAGTAGAATGTTTATGAAGGTTTGTTGCTGCCGGTGTTGCTCATCCATGATTCGTTGGAAACTATTCATCATTTGGATGTTGTCAGCACATTCAACTGACTTCCATATTTAGTCGGCTGCTATTCCGACTTAATCTTGGTAGGTGATGTGGCAGACTTGCCAGAAATTGGGTTTGTGACGTCAAAACAGGAACTGAACAGTCTGAAGTGATCGCAAGCGCTGAGTAGGTTTTGAGCTACTCTGAAACTGCACAAAAAAACGTTGTAGCCGTTCTGCGATACATTCATATGCACTTCTGCTAAGCTAAAATACACTCCCAGTGGGAGGCGGCATAGCGTTTGCACGACTGCTAAAAACTGCTAGCGAGCGATCAACTCGGAATGACCCCCATTGTCCTTAAAAGCTACACCAAGTACCCCTTTTCAAAGAGCAGAACATGTGTTTCCCAAATTCATATCAGGACAACAACAACAACAACAAAAAAACAACATTGTCCAAAACCAAAAAAACAACAACATTAATTGATGATGTAACTGCAAAACATACATTTCACAGAGAAAAATACATTTTGTATGCTACGCTAAACAGCCTGTGCTCCATGAGCCACAAACAACAACAAAAATAAGGACACTTTCACATTATACATACACAAGCAAAGGCAGTAATGTTATTCATATATCCAAAAGCAGCATTAAATTTAAAGCAAACAATATGTGTATGGACAACAATAACAACTAATAACCACACTAACCACACCACCATCAGGTGAAAACCAGTATGCAAAACCTGAAATAGAAGATTTAATTTTTTTTAATCGCAATTGTAAACGCACAATAAAATAAAAAATATAAACTCACCATCCTGCCTAGGACGATCCGAATCCCGGACATAAGTCGCCCCAACCACTTCTGGAGGAATTAGGCTCCTCACAGGCTCCTCCCACTCCTGATAGGTCGCAATAAAGGGATGGCCTCCTCCGGTTTGCCTCGCAGAATTTGCTTCCTTTGCCATGTTCGCTTTGACACGGCGCTTGATGTCGTAAAACCTCTTGCGACACGTGTCCTCTTCACCCCACCCTCACTGTTCACTGCCGCAACCACTTTCCCGCATAATAAACTTTTGCGGCGAGATGGGACCTTTGCTGCGTCATGGCCAAACAGCTGGCGATGATGGCGCATGAGCTCACGCACCAAAGCCACATTCTCCGAATAACTGAATTTGACATTGCGGCCCGTCTTTGTAGTGGTGCGTGGCTGCGGAGCTGCAGCACCATCACTGGCACTATCACTAGAGGCTGCAGCAGCAACCTCACCCTCCTCCTCCACCTCCCTAAATTACAAATGACAGCGACATCGGAAAACACGAAAAACTTCAACTCGGCAGCTTAGTAAATGACATGAGGAGAAAAAAAGTAGCAAAAAACACCACCGATACAATTCGAGATTAATCTCCCACCAATTCACCACCAATACGAATCTTTCTAAATATACCCTTTGGTGTAAATTTAAGTGTAATAACCCCTTTCCACTGCCGCATTAACTCAAGTTATTGCCGGGTCCACTCGGGACGCGGCTCACTGGAAAAGGGCTCTTGAAAAATATCCCAGGCCCAGTGACCTTGGAATCTGACAAGGGTAGCCATCAGGGTCTGACCGGGAAAAGACCCGTGTAACGGTGCAGTGTGAACAGGTGACTCAGGACATCGGACCTGGGTCCCGTTGAAAGCCTATAGAGAACTGGATCACTGGCGCTTGGAGATGAGGTCATCAGAGGTAAAACCCGCCACTAACCCGGGTCCAGCCTGCGGTGTGAACAGGGTTTCAAGCCAATGTGACACAGCTTGAAGCCATGTTCAGTTACCGGGATTGGACCTGGATTTTAGATGGAAAAGGGGTATGAGATATGCAGCACCATCACTTGTAAATCTGCACTTTAATAAGTATACAAAGCAAAAATGTAGCGCCTATGGTCGTCAATGAGTGAGAACAGTCATTAATACCACAAAATTTATTGGTAAAACATATTAGTGCACATATTTAAAAGCTGACAACAAAGAGGGGTGGGGACCGATACAGAAATTTGTGTAAACAAGAACTGTATTGGATGTTCAAATTAAATACCATCTATCCATTAGGATTAAATGAAGCAATGGAACTCAATGCAGTTTTATAATTTATATATATATTTTCTCTGTATCCTTGTCCCCATCTCTAATGGGAAACCTGCTTGTATATGCGGGCTTCTGCCTATTCATATGTTTCTCTATCCTTGCCTTCTTCCCCCCTCCTACATATACATTAATATAAATATAAATCTTGATATGTGACTTTTGTATTTAACTTATGTATATTATCTATAGTATATATTTTTATTATTCTCATGTTTAAACATGTTGGTATAATCTTTGCTATATCTTGATGAAATCCGTTCAGTGTGGACTATCATATAGTTTAGATTATATTATAAAATATTAAAATCATGAAATAGAATTGCAATAAATTTAAATTTATACTAATCTACTAAATATACTTTAGGGGTCATCCGATACTAATTATTAACTAATAAGGAATTTTATTATGGGACTTTCTTGTCCCCTTTTTCTTTTATTATTATTACCATCATTCACCACGAGCCAATGTTAGTACGGTTGCCCGGGAGCGACGTATATGTATGTGCGTCGCCCTGACAACTGTTTGAGACTTCCAATGCGCACGGGACTACTGTTTATGGACGCGGGGTGATGACGCGGCATTGGGATTTTCATGCCGCGCTTCCCCCGGCGACGTGGCTACATGCTCGGATCCAGTGTGTGTGGGCTGCGTGCACGGACGTAGTGGGATGACGCGGTGGTTGTCGTGCCGCGTTATTGGGGTGTGCGCTCGGGCACGGCGCCGCATGATGAGGGCAATGAATACACAGCTGCCTCTCCCCGCAATTTTAGTATAGCACAAGGAGCATATCCAAAATGTGGACATATGTAACCATCTAGGCCCAGTGTGTCTATATTATATTTTACTAGGTCCATCCTGCTTTTTATATTAATTTATCTATAGATGAGAATGAATGGTCATGTGATCAATTCTATAAAAAACGTTTTTTAGTTTGTACTATGAATTGTAATATGAATATTATATATATGATTATATGTGTGATTAGGGATCATTAAATAGTAATATGTCTGTCATTATTCTAGTCGCCTAATGAGATGAGAAGGTCAAATGTATCACATATGCAAATGAGCATCCATATTGGAAAGGGGTATAAAAACCCCTCACAGCAGGATCAGTAGCACCTTGAAAAAGTTGCGTAAACGCAACGAAACGCGTTGGTGGGATCTGTTGCTGCAAGTCTACTACCTATTCAACTATTTGGAGGATCAAATACCTGGACCAAGCCCCTGATCATTGCACTTTACCAATTGGATTCCTTAAAAAGGGACGACTCACACAGTGGACAATTGAAACTACCACCATTGAATAAGGGACTGCCATCTGCGGACGCTGTTCTGCTTAAACGCCTTCTACATTATGGTGGTAACTATGCACTTACGGTTGTGACTGACATTGGCCTTTGTAGGATCCATAAGGGACTTTTATAAATGGAACAGGTTCTCTGAACATTTTCTATTGATCTCCAATATTTACAGGAGTAGCATCTCACTTGTTTTTACAATCAGCTTTTAAATATGTGCACTAATATGTTTTACCAATAAATTTTGTGGTATTAATGACTGTTCTCACTCATTGACGACCATAGGCACTACATTTTTGCTTTGTATACTTGTCGTTTTGGGGCCTGACCAACCCCTTGTGTTTAGCTGCTGTGGTGCACCTCCCCATCTAGCGCCAGGATTAAATCACCTAGGTGGTTTATTTTCTTCTTCTTTGCCTTCACATAGTCATTTACTGGCTGCAAGGATGTGGAGTTTCTCCACATTTAATGACAGACATACTAGGAGGATGGATTTTCTGAAAAAATGGGATGATCCCATAGGTACGAAATGTGAAGCTACGTCTAATCATTTGAAGGATGAATTTTATAAATTGGAGGATCTTATGCGATCCGAGGTTAAACACTGGCTCGATGGTATTAATTTACAAAAATATATTGATAAGGATATGATTCCGAGGGGTTTGAGACTCTTCAAACCATCAATATTTAATGGTTACAGAGAATTTGAGGAAAAGTGGGAGAAGATACTAGATCTATGTTCCATAAACTTAATGGAAGTTGTGATTATCTATAGGAATCAGAAAGTAAAGGAAGTAGAGTCAGAGATAGAAACTCTCAAAAATAAATTAGAATCACAGAGTACCACTAAGGAATATAAAGAAAGGGATTAATTAGTTATGGAAAGGATAACCAAATTTGAACAGTTAGTAGTGGATAATAAATGTAAGAAATTTCAGAGAGATCTGGAGGACTACAATACAGGACGAGTTAGGAATTATAGAAAAAACAATAGAGAAAGAAATAGAGAGCGTATTGTTAGCACCAGAGATTGGAGGCCTAAGGGAACCCCCAAAACACGCCCTTATTTTCAAGCAAAAGAAAGGTGGGATGATTCTAAGTGTTTTGATTCCTCTAATCAAATAGATAAGGAAAAGACTGGCCAAATAGATTTGACCAGTCATACTACTGATTTGGGAGCGAGACCGAGGGAGCGGAGATATAATCATAAACAGGATGGAAAAGATTCAGAGTTTTTTTTAGAACAAAGATTCAACAGAAGAGGGAGGTCACCTGCAAAAGTAGAATGGGGAACAAGAACACCAAAGAGAGGAAGACCAAGAAGCACAGAGGGTGCAGAGGGGGGAAAAAGAAGACAACCAAGAGATTGGGATTAAAAGATATAGGTAAGAACCCCACGAACATTTTCAACCTCTCGAGTAAAATACTTACCAATACTGAAAAATCCCTTCTCACTAAAGGATTAGGGTTTGCGCCTACCAGTACACCAAATATATTCAATCTCTTTATAGAGTTGAATAGATTTGTACGGACCTTGTGTAGGAAGCGATATTTCATACAACGAAATACGAAAATACATCATGAGGAGGGCCTCGCCATCACTCTTGATTCTAGTGATGACCCGGCCCTCACGATGTTACAACAGTTATTGGAGGAGAATTCTACTTCACCTCCACCAAATTCCAGAAAATGGTTTGATATACAGAGGGGCACCTTTAGACGCATGTCAGAGTTTTATCCTCTCACCTATAAGAGTGCTATGGTTGAATGTTTTTATAAGACTACATTAGAGGATTTCAGAAACTTATGTCAACCAGGGAAACATCGGAATTTGAGATCAACTACTAACTTGAACAAGTGGGAACGTAAAGCCCTTCGAGATCTTACTAGGGATACTTCCCTTATTTTTACGGAGGCCGACAAGGGGGGGGGGTGCAGGATAGGAAGGACTATATCCTCGAGGCAAACTGACAATTGAGGGATATTGAATTTTACAAACAATTGTCAAGTGATCCAACAGCTGTTTTCCTCAGAGAGTTACAGCATCTCCTAGATGATGCCCTGGCAGATGGAGTTATTTCCAGGGAGGAATTTAACTTTTTGTTTATTAAACACCCCACTGTTCCGATTTATTATCACCTCCCTAAAATTCACAAAACACTTAGTTCACCTCCCGGGCGTCCTATAATCTCTGGTATTGGTTCTTTGTCTTCTAATCTGTTGTTTTATGTGGATTCCTTTCTTCAACCCCGTGTTTCGACTCTGAGGTCACACATCAAAGATACCACCAACATCCTCCAATTAATACAGGATTTTGTTTGGAAGGAGACTTATGCCTTCCTGACTCTCGATGTACAGAGTCTTTATACCAACATTCCGCATGATCTGGGCCGTGATGCAATAGCAACCAGATTGCGGATGGATGGTGACCTCTCAGCGAGACATGGGACATTCTTATTAGATGCTATTTCCTTTATATTACAGCACAATTATTTTTTATTTATGGACACTTTTTATTTACAACTAATGGGCACAGCCATGGGGACCAGGTTTGCGCCTAGTTATGCCAACCTCTACATGGGTGTATTTGAGGACGCCCATGTGTGGGGTGGTGGCTTTGGCGTGAACCTGATCCTCTACGGCCGCTTTATTGATGATTTATTTATTATTTGGGATGGGGATCTACTGTCGGCACAACACTTCGTTTCTAGTCTTAATTCAAATCACTTTAATTTGAAATTCACTCACTCCTATCACCCTTTCACCACCAACTTCCTGGATATAACTCTTGAAGCCAGGGATGGAAAAATTTACACCTCTAATTATAATAAGGAGGTCGCCACTAACTCTTATCTGCACTACCAGAGTGCTCACTACCCCCCTTGGAAGAAGAATATTCCAAAGGGCCAATTTTTATGTCTGAGGCGCAATTGTACCGAGAACGAAAAATTCTTAGAACAAGCTGAATCCATGATGGAGGCTTTCACAAACAGGGGTTACCCACAGTTACCACTAAAAAAGAACATCAAAGAGGTCCTAGGTTTAGATAGGAAAGAGTTACTTAGACTAAAGACATCAGAAAAGGAAAATAGAAATATCAATAGGACCACTTTTGACCAACCAGAGGAGATAGCTTTTATATCCACTTTTAATAGTGAAAGCATGCAGATCAAAAGAATAATATGCAAGAATTTTGAGATCTTGAATCAAGATACCCTCCTTAGGGGCCATATATCTAATAAGCCCAAATTTATATTTAAGAGGAATCGATCACTTAAAAATATCCTTGCGCCCAGTTATATGAAAAATATACACACATCAGAGGAAGATGGGGGGAGTATGAGGGAGACTGGTTACCAGTGCGACCTAAAGGCTTCCACCATTGTGGGGCCATTAGATGTACTACATGCAAATATATACCTAAGAAAACTACGCATATTCATATTAAGGAAGGAGAAGAATATGCCCTCACCAGTTTTATGAATTGTAATTCTAATTATATCATTTATCTTTTGTCATGTGGTTGCAATCAAAGATATGTGGGGCGCACCACAAGGAGTATCAAAGCTCGTTTTTTAGATCACCAACTCAATATTATCAACAGAGTGCAGATGCATAGCGTTTCTAGGCATTTTAGGGAGATCCAAGTTCTCTCTGTTTGACAGCTATTGAACACATAGAAACAACAAAGAGGGGTGGGGACCGATACAGAAATTTGTGTAAACAAGAACTGTATTGGATGTTCAAATTAAATACCATCTATCCATTAGGATTAAATGAATTAATGGAACTCAATGCAGTTTTATAATTTATATATATATTTTCTCTGTATCCTTGTCCCCATCTCTAATGGGAAACCTGCTTGTATATGCGGGCTTCTGCCTATTCATATGTTTCTCTATCCTTGCCTTCTTCCCCCCTCCTACATATACATTAATATAAATATAAATCTTGATATGTGACTTTTGTATTTAACTTATGTATATTATCTATAGTATATATTTTTATTATTCTCATGTTTAAACATGTTGGTATAATCTTCGCTATATCTTGATGAAATCCGTTCAGTGTGGACTATCATATAGTTTAGATTATATTATAAAATATTAAAATCATGAAATAGAATTGCAATAAATTGAAATTTATACTAATCTACTAAATATACTTTAGGGGTCATCCGATACTAATTATTAACTAATAAGGAATTTTATTATGGGACTTTCTTGTCCCCTTTTTCTTTTATTATTATTACCATCATTCACCACGAGCCAATGTTAGTACGGTTGCCCGGGAGCGATGTATATGTATGTGCGTCGCCCTGACAACTGTTTGAGACTTCCAATGCGCACGGGACTACTGTTTATGGACGCGGGGTGATGACGCGGCATTGGGATTTTCATGCCGCGCTTCCCCCGGCGACGTGGCTGCACGCTCGGATCCAGTGTGTGTGGGCTGCGTGCACGGACGTAGTGGGATGACGCGGTGGTTGTCGTGCCGCGTTATTGGGGTGTGCACTCGGGCACGGCGCCGCATGATGAGGGCAATGAATACACAGCTGCCTCTCCCCGCAATTTTAGTATAGCACAAGGAGCATATCCAAAATGTGGACATATGTAACCATCTAGGCCCAGTGTGTCTATATTATATTTTACTAGGTCCATCCTGCTTTTTATATTAATTTATCTATAGATGAGAATGAATGGTCATGTGATCAATTCTATAAAAAACGTTTTTTAGTTTGTACTATGAATTGTAATATGAATATTATATATATGATTATATGTGTGATTAGGGATCATTAAATAGTAATATGTCTGTCATTATTCTAGTCGCCTAATGAGATGAGAAGGTCAAATGTATCACATATGCAAATGAGCATCCATATTGGAAAGGGGTATAAAAACCCCTCACAGCAGGATCAGTAGCACCTTGAAAAAGTTGCGTAAACGCAACGAAACGCGTTGGTGGGATCTGTTGCTGCAAGTCTACTACCTATTCAACTATTTGGAGGATCAAATACCTGGACCAAGCCCCTGATCATTGCACTTTACCAATTGGATTCCTTAAAAAGGGACGACTCACACAGTGGACAATTGAAACTACCACCATTGAATAAGGGACTGCCATCTGCGGACGCTGTTCTGCTTAAACGCCTTCTACATTATGGAGGTAACTATGCACTTACGGTTGTGACTGACATTGGCCTTTGTAGGATCCATAAGGGACTTTTATAAATGGAACAGGTTCTCTGAACATTTTCTATTGATCTCCAATATTTACAGGAGTAGCATCTCACTTGTTTTTACAATCAGCTTTTAAATATGTGCACTAATATGTTTTACCAATGAATTTTGTGGCATTAATGACTGTTTCTCACTCATTAACGACCATAGGCGCTACATTTTTGCTTTGTATACTTGTCGTTTTGGGGCCTGACCAACCCCTTGTGTTTAGCTGCTGTGGTGCACCTCCCCATCTAGCGCCAGGATTAAATCACCTAGGTGGTTTATTTTCTTCTACTTTAATAAGTATAACCTTGAACTCTTATTTCGAAAACATATTGATAGGTTACTAATCTTTTGACTAAATTTACCCTGTAGTGTTTATATGAATGTCTTTGTGTGTTAGTTAATTTAGACTCTATACTCCATTAGTGGGAGGGGCTGATGTGAATTACAAATATTTTCAGAACAGTGCTGCGCAATTAGTTGCGCTACATATTATACATAATAATATAAAAAATTTCCTAATTACTGCACCCATGTGAACGGGTGTGGCATGCGTGACCGGTGGTCAGGAGAACACTGGTCAGCATACTAATTCCAGTATCTCGGCAGCGGAATGCCGGTGAGGGGGCGAGCACAACAAGTCCCTTGCGGGCTCGGAGGTGATCTGCGGCCGCCACGGGTTCAATTCCCACTCTATGGGTGTCGTGGACACACAGAAGTGGGAATAGTCCCTGTTGGTCGGCATGCCGACTGTCGGGATTGTGAGGGGGCGGGATATAGCGTGAGGTATTATAACCAGTGGTCTCCTGACCGCCAATCACATAACTACATCCCATACAGAGGCGTAACTGTAGGAGTCTGCCACCGGGCTTCTGCTCTGAAGGGGGGCACCTCTCCTCCTGTTCCGTGTCTTCAGCAACAGCGACACCATTCAATTAAGTTAATTGACAGCCGCCATGGCCTCCCCCACTAGTCGCTGCACCACTAGTCACACTCAATTACAAGTAAGTACATATAGCTGGAATTCTCATGTACAGTAACAGGTTGTGGGCTCTAATCCTGAGTATGACTGCTAAGAAATGTGTGATTTAAAATAAATTACAATGAATGCCTGTGTGTGTGTGTGCATGTGCGTGCTGTTTTATATATATATATATATATATATATATATATATATATATATATACATGCTTTCCCCCCCCAGAATACTCGATATACATACATACATATATTAATCTATACACATACTGTAATATCTTAAATTGTATTCATAATGTAAAAAGGCTGTATTTTAAGTAGAGATGAGCGGGTTCGGTTCCTCGGAATCCGAACCCGCACGAACTTCATGTTTTTTTCACGGGTCCGAGCAGACTCGGATCCTCCCGCCTTGCTCGGTTAACCCGAGCGCGCCCGAACGTCATCATGATGCTGTCGGATTCTCGTGAGACTCGGATTCTATATAAGGAGCCGCGCGTCGCCGCCATTTTCACACGTGCATTGAGATTGATAGGGAGAGGACGTGGCTGGCGTCCTCTCCATTTAGATTAGGGTTGAGAGAGAGAGAGAGAGATTGACCTGAGGCTGTGATACTGTAGAAGAGAGTGCAGAGTTTAGTGACTGACGACCACAGTGACCACCAGACAGTGCAGTTGTTTGTTTTATTTAATATATCCGTTCTCTGCCTGAAAAAAACGATACACACAGTGACTCAGTCACATACCATATCTGTGTGCACTGCTCAGCCCAGTGTGCTGCATCAATGTATATATATATCTGACTGTGCTCAGCTCACACAGCTTATAATTGTGGGGGAGACTGGGGAGCACTGCAGTGCCAGTTATAGGTTATAGCAGGAGCCAGGAGTACATAATATTATATTAAAATTAAACAGTGCACACTTTTGCTGCAGGAGTGCCACTGCCAGTGTGACTAGTGACCAGTGACCTGACCACCAGTATATATAATATTAGTAGTATACTATCTCTTTATCAACCAGTCTATATTAGCAGCAGACACAGTACAGTGCGGTAGTTCACGGCTGTGGCTACCTCTGTGTCGGCACTCGGCAGCCCGTCCATAATTGTATATACCACCTAACCGTGGTTTTTTTTTCTTTCTTTATAGTCATACTAGTTACGAGTATACTATCTCTTTATCAACCAGTCTATATTAGCAGCAGACACAGTACAGTGCGGTAGTTCACGGCTGTGGCTACCTCTGTGTCGGCACTCGGCAGCCCGTCCATAATTGTATATACCACCTAACCGTGGTTTTTTTTTCTTTCTTTATACATACATACTAGTTACGAGTATACTATCTCTTTATCAACCAGTCTATATTAGCAGCAGACACAGTACAGTGCGGTAGTTCACGGCTGTGGCTACCTCTGTGTCGGCACTCGGCAGCCCGTCCATAATTGTATATACCACCTAACCGTGGTTTTTTTTTCTTTCTTTATACATACATACTAGTTACGAGTATACTATCTCTTTATCAACCAGTCTATATATTAGCAGCAGACACAGTACAGTGCGGTAGTTCACGGCTGTGGCTACCTCTGTGTCGGCACTCGGCAGCCCGTCCATAATTGTATATACCACCTAACCGTGGTTTTTTTTTCTCTCTTTATACATACATACTAGTTACGAGTATACTATCTCTTTATCAACCAGTCTATATATTAGCAGCAGACACAGTACAGTGCGGTAGTTCACGGCTGTGGCTACCTCTGTGTCGGCACTCGGCAGCCCGTCCATAATTGTATATACCACCTAACCGTGGTTTTTTTTTCTTTCTTTATACATACATACTAGTTACGAGTATACTATCTCTTTATCAACCAGTCTATATTAGCAGCAGACACAGTACAGTGCGGTAGTTCACGGCTGTGGCTACCTCTGTGTCGGCACTCGGCAGCCCGTCCATAATTGTATATACCACCTAACCGTGGTTTTTTTTTCTTTCTTTATACATACATACTAGTTACGAGTACACTATCTCTTTATCAACCAGTCTATATATTAGCAGCAGACACAGTACAGTGCGGTAGTTCACGGCTGTGGCTACCTCTGTGTCGGCACTCGGCAGCCCGTCCATAATTGTATATACCACCTAACCGTGGTTTTTTTTTCTTTCTTTATAGTCATACTAGTTACGAGTATACTATCTCTTTATCAACCAGTCTATATTAGCAGCAGACACAGTACAGTGCGGTAGTTCACGGCTGTGGCTACCTCTGTGTCGGCACTCGGCAGCCCGTCCATAATTGTATATACCACCTAACCGTGGTTTTTTTTTCTTTCTTTATACATACATACTAGTTACGAGTATACTATCTCTTTATCAACCAGTCTATATATTAGCAGCAGACACAGTACAGTGCGGTAGTTCACGGCTGTGGCTACCTCTGTGTCGGCACTCGGCAGCCCGTCCATAATTGTATATACCACCTAACCGTGGTTTTTTTTTCTTTCTTTATACATACATACTAGTTACGAGTATACTATCTCTTTATCAACCAGTCTATATATTAGCAGCAGACACAGTACAGTGCGGTAGTTCACGGCTGTGGCTACCTCTGTGTCGGCACTCGGCAGCCCGTCCATAATTGTATACTAGTATCCAATCCATCCATCTCCATTGTTTACCTGAGGTGCCTTTTAGTTGTGCCTATTAAAATATGGAGAACAAAAATGTTGAGGTTCCAAAATTAGGGAAAGATCAAGATCCACTTCCACCTCGTGCTGAAGCTGCTGCCACTAGTCATGGCCGAGACGATGAAATGCCAGCAACGTCGTCTGCCAAGGCCGATGCCCAATGTCATAGTACAGAGCATGTCAAATCCAAAACACCAAATATCAGTAAAAAAAGGACTCCAAAACCTAAAATAAAATTGTCGGAGGAGAAGCGTAAACTTGCCAATATGCCATTTACCACACGGAGTGGCAAGGAACGGCTGAGGCCCTGGCCTATGTTCATGGCTAGTGGTTCAGCTTCACATGAGGATGGAAGCACTCAGCCTCTCGCTAGAAAAATGAAAAGACTAAAGCTGGCAAAAGCAGTAGCACCGCAAAGAACTGTGCGTTCTTCGAAATCCCAAATCCACAAGGAGAGTCCGACTCCAATTGTGTCGGTTGCGATGCCTGACCTTCCCAACACTGGACGTGAAGAGCATGCGCCTTCCACCATTTGCACGCCCCCTGCAAGTGATGGAAGGAGCACCCGCAGTCCAGTTCCTGATAGTCAGATTGAAGATGTCAGTGTTGAAGTACACCAGGATGAGGAGGATATGGGTGTTGCTGGCGCTGGGGAGGAAATTGACCAGGAGGATTCTGATGGTGAGGTGGTTTGTTTAAGTCAGGCACCCGGGGAGACACCTGTTGTCCGTGGGAGGAATATGGCCGTTGACATGCCTGGTGAAAATACCAAAAAAATCAGCTCTTCGGTGTGGAAGTATTTCACCAGAAATGCGGACAACAGGTGTCAAGCCGTGTGTTCCCTTTGTCAAGCTGTAATAAGTAGGGGTAAGGACGTTAACCACCTCGGAACATCCTCCCTTATACGTCACCTGCAGCGCATTCATAATAAGTCAGTGACAAGTTCAAAAACTTTGGGTGACAGCGGAAGCAGTCCACTGACCAGTAAATCACTTCCTCGTGTAACCAAGCTCACGCAAACCACCCCACCAACTCCCTCAGTGTCAATTTCCTCCTTCCCCAGGAATGCCAATAGTCCTGCAGGCAATGTCACTGGCAATTCTGACGAGTCCTCTCCTGCCTGGGATTCCTCCGATGCATCCTTGCGTGTAACGCCTACTGCTGCTGGCGCTGCTGTTGTTGCTGCTGGGAGTCGATGGTCATCCCAGAAGGGAAGTCGTAAGCACACTTTTACTACTTCCACCAAGCAATTGACTGTCCAACAGTCCTTTGCGAGGAAGATGAAATATCACAGCAGTCATCCTGTTGCAAAGCGGATAACTGAGGCCTTGACAACTATGTTGGTGTTAGACGTGCGTCCGGTATCCGCCGTTAGTTCACAGGGAACTAGACAATTTCTTGAGGTAGTGTGCCCCCGTTACCAAATACCATCTAGGTTCCACTTCTCTAGGCAGGCGATACCGAGAATGTACACGGACGTCAGAAAAAGACTCACCAGTGTCCTAAAAAATGCAGTTGTACCCAATGTCCACTTAACCACGGACATGTGGACAAGTGGAGCAGGGCAGGGTCAGGACTATATGACTGTGACAGCCCACTGGGTAGATGTATGGACTCCCGCCGCAAGAACAGCAGCGGCGGCACCAGTAGCAGCATCTCGCAAACGCCAACTCTTTCCTAGGCAGGCTACGCTTTGTATCACCGGTTTCCAGAATACGCACACAGCTGAAAACCTCTTACGGCAACTGAGGAAGATCATCGCGGAATGGCTTACCCCAATTGGACTCTCCTGTGGATTTGTGGCATCGGACAACGCCAGCAATATTGTGTGTGCATTAAATCTGGGCCAATTCCAGCACGTCCCATGTTTTGCACATACCTTGAATTTGGTGGTGCAGAATTTTTTAAAAAACGACAGGGGCGTGCAAGAGATGCTGTCGGTGGCCAGAAGAATTGCGGGACACTTTCGGTGTACAGGCACCACGTACAGAAAACTGGAGCACCACCAAAAACTACTGAACCTGCCCTGCCATCATCTGAAGCAAGAAGTGGTAACGAGGTGGAATTCAACCCTGTATATGCTTCAGAGGTTGGAGGAGCAGCAAAAGGCCATTCAAGCCTATACAATTGAGCACGATATAGGAGGTGGGATGCACCTGTCTCAAGCGCAGTGGAGAATGATTTCAACGTTGTGCAAGGTTCTGATGCCCTTTGAACTTGCCACACGTGAAGTCAGTTCAGACACTGCCAGCCTGAGTCAGGTCATTCCCCTCATCAGGCTTTTGCAGAAGAAGCTGGAGACATTGAAGGAGGAGCTAACACGGAGCGATTCCGCTAGGCATGTGGGACTTGTGGATGGAGCCCTTAATTCGCTTAGCAAGGATTCACGGGTGGTCAATCTGTTGAAATCAGAGCACTACATTTTGGCCACCGTGCTCGATCCTAGATTTAAAGCCTACCTTGGATCTCTCTTTCCGGCAGACACAAGTCTGCTGGGGTTCAAACACCTGCTGGTGAGTAAATTGTCAAGTCAAGCGGAACGCGACCTGTCAACAACATCTCCTCCTTCACATTCTCCCGCAACTGGGGGTGCGAGGAAAAGGCTCAGAATTCCGAGCCCACCCGCTGGCGGTGATGCAGGGCAGTCTGGAGCGACTGCTGATGCTGACATCTGGTCCTGACTGAAGGACCTGACAACGATTACGGACATGTCGTCTACTGTCACTGCATATGATTCTCTCCCCATTGAAAGAATGGTGGAGGATTATATGAGTGACCGCATCCAAGTAGGCACGTCACACAGTCCGTACTTATACTGGCAGGAAAAAGAGGCAATTTGGAGGCCCTTGCACAAACTGGCTTTATTCTACCTAAGTTGCCCTCCCACAAGTGTGTACTCCGAAAGAGTGTTTAGTGCCGCCGCTCACCTTGTCAGCAATCGGCGTACGAGGTTACATCCAGAAAATGTGGAGAAGATGATGTTCATTAAAATGAATTATAATCAATTCCTCCGTGGAGACATTGACCAGCAGCAATTGCCTCCACAAAGTACACAGGGAGCTGAGATGGTGGATTCCAGTGGGGACGAATTGATAATCTGTGAGGAGGGGGATGTACACGGTGATATATCGGAGGATGATGATGAGGTGGACATCTTGCCTCTGTAGAGCCAGTTTGTGCAAGGAGAGATTAATTGCTTCTTTTTTGGTGGGGGTCCAAACCAACCCGTCATATCAGTCACAGTCGTGTGGCAGACCCTGTCACTGAAATGATGGGTTGGTTAAAGTGTGCATGTCCTGTTTATACAACATAAGGGTGGGTGGGAGGGCCCAAGGACAATTCCATCTTGCACCTCTTTTTTCTTTTCTTTTTCTTTGCGTCATGTGCTGTTTGAGGAGGGTTTTTTGGAAGGGACATCCTGCGTGACACTGCAGTGCCACTCCTAGATGGGCCCGGTGTTTGTGTCGGCCACTAGGGTCGCTTATCTTACTCACACAGCTACCTCATTGCGCCTCTTTTTTTCTTTGCGTCATGTGCTGTTTGGGGAGGGTTTTTTGGAAGGGACATCCTGCGTGACACTGCAGTGCCACTCCTAGATGGGCCCGGTGTTTGTGTCGGCCACTAGGGTCGCTAATCTTACTCACACAGCTACCTCATTGCGCCTCTTTTTTTCTTTGCGTCATGTGCTGTTTGGGGAGGGTTTTTTGGAAGGGACATCCTGCGTGACACTGCAGTGACACTCCTAGATGGGCCCGGTGTTTGTGTCGGCCACTAGGGTCGCTTATCTTACTCACACAGCTACCTCATTGCGCCTCTTTTTTTCTTTGCGTCATGTGCTGTTTGGGGAGGGTTTTTTGGAAGGGACATCCTGCGTGACACTGCAGTGCCACTCCTAGATGGGCCCGGTGTTTGTGTCGGCCACTAGGGTCGCTAATCTTACTCACACAGCTACCTCATTGCGCCTCTTTTTTTCTTTGCGTCATGTGCTGTTTGGGGAGGGTTTTTTGGAAGGGCCATCCTGCGTGACACTGCAGTGCCACTCCTAGATGGGCCCGGTGTTTGTGTCGGCCACTAGGGTCGCTTATCTTACTCACACAGCGACCTCGGTGCAAATTTTAGGACTAAAAATAATATTGTGAGGTGTGAGGTATTCAGAATAGACTGAAAATGAGTGGAAATTATGGTTTTTGAGGTTAATAATACTTTGGGATCAAAATGACCGCCAAATTCTATGATTTAAGCTGTTTTTTAGGTTTTTTGGAAAAAAACACCCGAATCCAAAACACACCCGAATCCGACAAAAAAAATTCGGTGAGGTTTTGCCAAAACGCGGTCGAACCCAAAACACGGCCGCGGAACCGAACCCAAAACCAAAACACAAAACCCGAAAAATTTCCGGCGCTCATCTCTAATTTTAAGATTGACAAGTGGATATAGGGTCTTATTCAGGTTTGTTAGCAAAGCATAAAAGCACACTAATGGGCAAAACCATATTGCACTGCAGGTGGGACAGATGCAACATGTGCAGAGAGGGGATCGGTAAGGGATCCCGGAGGTCGAGATCCCAGAGGTCAGAAAACCAACACTGGGAACCCGACAGCCAGAATCCCGGCAGTGAGTGCAGCATGTACCATCCCGCTTCGTGCCCGGTGGCAACCTTCTGTGGTCACACTATTATATTCCTACCGGGCTTGGGTCGGCATTCCAACCGCCAGCATTTCCCCGGCTGTCAGGATCCCGGCGGTCAGGATACCGACACCGACATATCCCCGGCTGTCGGGATTCCGGCGATGGCATCCTGACCACCGGGATCCTGACAGCCGGTAATTTAACTGCATACCGCAGGTAGATAAGATTTGGGTGGGGTGTGTTCAAACTGAAATCTAAATCACTGTGTAAAAATAAAGTAGCCAGTATTTACCCTGCACAGAAACAAAATAACCCACCCAAATCTCAGTCTCTCTGCACATGTTACATGTGCCCCACCTGCAGTGCACATGGTTTTGTCCATTAGTCTACTTTTTGGGTTTGCTATAAAACCTGATTAACCCCCATAATCATTGAATTGAGTGTTTGCTTTTCTTCATCTCTAATCTTTCATGTAAGAGGTCATCAGCCTCTCTAATTTACCAAAATTACCATGTTTGCTCATTATACTGTCTTTCGGCTACTGGCCCAAGTGACCTGATTGCACTATGTGTCCAGCCAGTTCTACAGTAACTCTGATTATATTACAGGTAAGGTCCTCTAAGGTTGGGAGAGCTCTTTAAATTATTATTTGCATTTAATGTACATTGAGTACAGGTATCATTTGTGAATGAAGACGGGGAAGACTGCTGAATGATGCTTCATTATTAAGCGAGAAACAAATACTAAAAAAACAAAAGCGTATTTACTGAAATATAATGAAAGCTACTTTCTATTAATGAGTTGTCATTTAAGAAGTTCTGGGAAGTGTTGCCTTGTGGCTCTCCTAATTAAGGACAAAAGGGTGGGGTGTATCAAACATTGGAGAGAGATAAAATATGAAATAATCAGCTCCTATTATTTTTCAAACACAGCCTGTAAAATGGAAGGTAGGAGTTGATTGGCTGGTACTGAGGGTCATATTTATCAAAGCTTGAAGAGAAATAAAGTGGAGAGTGGTAAAGTACCAATCAGCTCCTATCAATTTTCAAACCCAGACTGTGACATGACAGGAGCTGATTGGTTGATACTTTATCTCTCTCCATTTCATCTCTCTTCAAGCTTTGCTAAATTTGCCCTTTAATCTCTCTCCACTTTATCTCTCTCCACTTTATCTCTCTCCAATGTTTGATACATCTCCTTCCAAGGTGCTTAAAAAAGAACGGATGGAGTATTTTAGAATCACAGTAGAGATGGAGAATGTAGCCGAGTAGCATACGGCGAAGGCTAAATTGCATCATTTAAAATACATGAATGAAGATCTGAAGTGATACCACAAAGTTTTCTTTATTTTTAATTCTCAAATATTACCCTCATATTACACTGACATTTGTCCAGCCTCTATCATTACATGACATAGTATGTAGAAGTGCAGAGGTGATTTATTGCTTAGTATCGGAGAGCAATGTTAAGTTCCAAGAAAAGACCTGTAAGGAGGAAATAATTATATGGCACGTGCTCCCAGCACTATGGTCCCATGTGCACCATTAGTGGGAGAGAGAGTGATGTTGCAGGAAGATGTAACCTCAGCTGATTCCTTTACTTGCATGAAAAAAGCTATTCAGTGTTAAGTAGTTTCAAAGTGCATTTATAAACTGTTAGGGTTGTGTTTCAAAGGAAATTAAAAGCAATCAAAAAATTGAGCAAATGTTGCTGCAGAATTTTGATATTTATGGCAGAACCTTGACATACACAGCACAACATGGCTGTTAATGTTAGCATACCTCCCAACTTTCAAAATATTGAAAAAGGGACCCGAAAACGGCGTGGCTTATTGAAAAGGGGGCGTGGCTTTGTGGGAGGACCCTCAATCGCAAGCCACGCCCCGTTTTGGTCACTGAGGGGGCATGCCCAGCGCTCCGTGAGCTGCTGGCATGCCCCCTCTCCTCCTGTCTCAAGTGAATAGACGCTGTGCGCACGCGCACAGCGCCTATTCACCGCTGCTCTGCTAAGCAGGGCAGCGATGACAGGAGCCTCCCGACTGCCCCCCCCCCCTCCGCGGGACACTGCGGCCCGCGGGTGGGACAGCGGGACAGTCCCCAAAAACCGGGACTGTCCCGCGAAAATCGGGACAGTTGGGAGGTATGTGTTAGGAGATGTGTTACTACACATTTAAATGGACTTTATCATACAAGGATGCTGTTTAATAATAAAGTGTCAACTATGAGGTGTATACCTTGTGTTGGCCTCCAAGCAATCACTGGGAACACTGACAATCCATTCCGAGGTCATATGTTACTGTAAGAAATGGAAACCCAGGTGAGCTCCTGACCTCCACCAGCACATGTCTACAACCAATTGGTAGTGGTAGATGACTACTTTTGAAATCTGTAAGATATGGTACAGTGGCACAGTAATATCTACCATGCACTGTTGGGTTTCCATCTGGACAGGGACGTAGCCAGAACTTTGTGGGCCCAGAGCAACATTTTGAAGGGGCTCCTGACCCAGTGCTTCTAGAGAGACACTTCTCTGCAGCAGTTGTTAATTTTATGCCGTATAATAGTATCTAGTTCATTTTCTGAACCGTAGTAGAGCCTTATTTAATGTTATACCCCATAGTAGTGCCCTAGTTTCTTTAATGAATCGCAGTAGTGCTTAAGTTCAACCTATGTCACATTTCAGAGTTGCCAGTACACATTATGCCGCACAGTACCCCCAATTCACATTATGATCTGTAGTGCCCCCCATTCATATTGTGCCTCATTACAGTGCCCCGGTTCATATTATATAATTAAAAAAATGCCCTCCAGTTCATTTTATAACACACCACAATGAGCAAGTCCATACGTAGATATATTGTAGGCCCCAAGGAAAAAGTTTGAAAGGACCCCAACGTACCACCCAATGGCGAAAAATGTATATAACACATGTAACTTTGACTGGGAAGGTGGGCCCCTCTCAGCTCTGGGTCCCATAGCAGTTGCACTGCCTGCACCTATGGTAACTACGCCCTTGCATCTGGAGATACAGCTATCTCTTACAGTCCAAAAGCATATAGGTAGTGACAGTGGCGTAAGTTCGTCTCAGTTGCCCGGAGGCAAGATAAATATTGGTGCCCTCATATATATATATATATATATATATATATATATCTATCTGTGTGTGTGTGTGTGTGTGTGTGTGTGTGTGTGTGTGTGTGTGTGTGTGTGTATATGGAGTGTTCAGGAGAAAAAATGATATACTGTATATATACATTTCATTGTCTTTTATTTTTAATCACACATTTCTTAGCAGTCATACCCAAGTTTAGAACCCATGACCTGTTACACTGATGGCAGAAACCTTACTGATATAGATATTTACTCCTGTACAGGAAGCATGAGAATTCTAACTATATGAAGTTACATGTAATTGTCAGAGAAGTAACTTCATATAGTTAGAATTCTCATGCTTCCTATACAGGAGCAAATAGCTTCATCAGTATGGTGTCTACTTCCAGTGTAATGGGTCGTGGGTTCTAATCCTGAGTATGACACTTATAAAATGTGTGACTTGTAAGGTGCAGGGAGCAGTGATGAAGTCGGCGGAGGCTATCAATTAACTTAACCGACTGGTGTCACAGAATGGGAGGAAAGGTGCCCCCCCTTCAGAGCAGGAGCCCGGCGGCAGATGACTCCGTTGCCTCCCAGAGTTACGCCTCTGGGTAGTGATATGATATTCTGACCAAGGTGTGCACAACTGTTTTTTAAGTGATGAATGGAAAAAAGAGGAAAAGGAAAACTGTATCGCTGAAGGATAGCTGCAATGAGTTTGTATATGGAGATGTCACTCTATCTCCGATTAATGGTTACAAGAAAGAGAGAAAAATACAACCTGTTTTGCGCTACCTTACACAAAAGATGACAAAGTACATGTAAACCACAATAAATTGTGTGATATGTACGTGAGTACGGTGCGTACCTTGTAATTCTGCTGTTCATTTAGAAATTCGTTTAAGATAGAAGCATCCACATATATGAACATTGGATTTTTTCCCAACACAGAGTTCTAACTGGACTATTCATGGACATATCACACAATTTATTGTGGTTTACATGTACATTGTCATCTTTTGTGTAAGGTAGCGCAAAACAGGTTGTATTTTTATCTCTTTCTTGTTTTTTTAAGTGAGGCGCATCTCATAGCAAAACCATACATAGAATCGATATAAAGTTTTCCTAATCATCATTTTACATCTTTACTAAAGTGTGGGTTTCTAGAAGTGAAGATGTTGCCAATAGCAACCAATCAGATTCTGATTATCATTTACCTAGCACCTTCTGGAAGATAATAACTAGAATCTGATTGATTGCTATGGGCAAGATCTCTCGTCTAAAAACCCGCACTTTAGTAAATATACCCCTAAATATTTTTCAACATGTTTTTCCTTGGTGTTAAGTTCTCTTAAAAAATTAGCAAGCCTGTAAAATGTCTGTCAAACCCCATCTGACCATTGTTAGCAAGTGTCATTGAAATGTTTAGCAGGACATACACAAAGTATTACTGGTCATACCAGGGACTTGAACTAATCACCTCTCACATTGCAGTCAGACACCTTACTCATGGAGCTATTTGCTCCTGCAAAGCATGACTGGTTGCACACAAACTGCGTCAGTGTAGTGTTCATTGATGGAGCACAAGAATCTGAATGAATTGTATCAATGTGTACAATAAAGGAGGAAAGCCACAATTCCAAGCTCAACCCAAGTCCACACCCAACCAACTTTTGGTGTATAATGTCTCCAAGCTATAGGGGAGGCTGCTCAGTGTTCTCAATTGTTTATTGCATTTCCTGATAGCAAAATTGTCTGAGCAGAGAACTCATTAAGTTTATATAGAAAATAGTTTCCTCTACTAATTTGTTCTGCTAATTTAGGTAATGTCTCCTCCAAAAGGCATTGCTGCTATCACATGTTGTTTGATGAGATCATAGCCAACATATTCAACAGTATTGGTGAATAGGAAGTCAAGGCAACTATGGTTTAATAACAATGCATTGAGATAGAAGGTAAAAGAAGAATACCAGCTAGAACTTACACTATAAAACTAGTCATTTGTGGTATGAATTTTCCCGATGGACAAATTTCCATTGTGTGGCCAGTTAGTACACATGTTAATTTAATGCAGTAATTTTAGTGTGTGTGTGTGTATGTGTGTGCTTTAAATAATATAAAAGTAGTATATTAAAATTGCTATACAATTGTGGACAAGTCGATATACAGATAACAAGCCAAAGGCAGGTCCATCTGTTTTTATATTTCTCGAAGCTCCATCTCTTTATTCACATTGAGACTTATCTCAGATGCCACATAGCCATGTTTTTGACTGTGTCTGCATTATGTTTTTCACAAATAAAACGGGTTGCATGCCATACATTTAGGCTGTTAATGTGATGTAACGGCAAAGAAGTTTCATCTGAGATCTGGTCCATGACCATAGACAGCCTACTTGGGTGATATGTATCAAAGCTTGGAGATAGATAAACCGGAGAGAGATAAAGTACCAACCAATCAGCTCCTGTCATTTTTCAAACACACCTTGTAAAACGACAGAAGCTGATTGGTTGGTTCTTTACCTCTCTCCACTTTATCCCAATCCAAGATTTGATAAATATTCCCTGTACTCAATGGGCTAGATGTTATACAGTTGGGTTACTTCTTCCCCTGCAGTACTAGTAGCATGTTTTTTTTTCATATTCCAGTTGATAATGATGATTACGTGTGCCAGACTACAATGTGTTATTAGCAAGACGAAGGGTTGGGTCAAGGTAGAATATTTGTTCCACTCTTTATGCCCCATAAGTAAGTTATCTATTGTTTTGGTTGCCATTATCTCTAGGATGTAAAAAATAAACACACCTTTAACTTAAAAAAGTGACAAAGTTGACACCCAAATCTTTAATTCTTATTAGCATAATACAAACTCATAAACCTAACCGATATTTCTGCTGGTGCCATCTACAATTAAGCAATTTACTCACCCCAGTTAAGACATCATTCATTTTTTACATTTTAACTTTGTTTTTAATTAGTCAATTACAGGATATGCAGGGGGCTTTCAATAACCAACAGCAGGAAAAACTATTTCTTTGGAGAATTCCTTACCTGGGGTCATCATCCATCAGTCACTGTCCACTAAGAGTGGAGGATATATGTACTTTAACTATAAGCAATAACAATGAATATAATGCCTGAACGTAACTCAAGGGGTATATGTGCCAATCACATCACACCAAAGCTAGGAGGGAGTAAATTAATATCATGATTCACAGGGGGAGCTCATTGTAGTGAGGACCAGTTGTGAAATTCTTCGGAGAGAGGGCAGCAATTTATACCCCCCTAGAAGTTCTCAGTGTCCTGTTGTGGTCCTGAACTGAACAAAGATATAGTCACAGTACTGATGGTAGGTTTAAAAGGAATAACATCACAAGAAGGATGTAAAGGAAACGGGGAAATTGTTTCCAGGTTACATTGTTTTTCTTATGCATGGATGTAAAAGAATTATTATGTATACAAAATACTTTTAGGATTTGCCTGAGAAGGGAAGCACCGTGGCAATATATGGGCAGGGATGGTTTGGGGCATGTTAGGGGGAATAAGGAAATATTAATTTATCTCCGACTGTGATCAGACATACAATAAACCAAAAACATGCAGCATCTTTCACTACAGATTTCACAAATTAAATAAATGTTCTTTAAAATGTGATACTCATAATTATTGTAATTAACACTTCCTAAAAAAAATGCAGAAGGCTCTATTCTTTCATCTCTGTACCAAGCTATATGTACTGTGTTTGCCCTTCACAGGGGTGAAATTCTGACATATTAATAGGTCACTGCACAATTATCAAGACTATTAAAGTATTTCCAGGGTGTCATTCCTGCACAACTGACCAGAAAACCTCTTCTTTCCTGGGTTGAATCCATTCCAACAGCTATTAAAAATAGTTGAAAAATGATATAATTATTTCTGTGTATATTACACAATTATATACACATGTATATTACATTTATTGGAGATTTTGTAATGACAGTGAAACTGTGAGTCTTCTGTGGCATAGTCAGCCCCTTCCCCTCCCTTCGCTTCCCTTCCATTCACTTATATGTTTATTGTTCACTTTTGTTTGTAATACTGAAAAAACTATTTTATTATATACAAAAATTAACTCTTTTTCTTTTTTGACAAATTTAGAAGTGCAGTACCATAACATTTCTACTGAGGCTTTGTTCTTAATATATATATTTATTACTGTTCTATCTTACAATATGTAATCTAATTTGAATAAAAATTGCGGTAGATACAGTGTGATGGCTACCTCTTAGGTTGTCACATATGTGGTCTAACTTATAGTGCTTTCACACCGCAAATGCGTGTTGCACCCGGAAATTGTACACGTATCCTTACCGGGTGCGACTGACCATGAGACCCCTTTCAGACTGGCAACGTGACCCAGTAATATGCATGGTCAGGTTGCCATCAGGGGTGGGGGCAGGGGCTGTGATGGTGTCATCAGGGGTGTGTGTGGAGGCGGAGCTTGGAGATAAGATCATCTCTACGCCACCTCCTCCATAGTGTGAGCAAGATCCAGATCGCATCGACCTGACCGGGTCAGGCGACCCAGGAATTTAGAACTTACACCTTTGACACCGCACCTTGACCCGTGTCGACACGGCAATATACCAGGTTATTTGTGCAGTGTGAAAGGGGTATTACAACTGATGATTTCATTTCATGAAAATTGATATACCATTAATTCAAATGTACCCAATGGTGACACATTTTTACATATAATAAAAATATTACAAAATGTATTAAAACAAAATTTCCATATAAAAACTTTTTATAATACAAATCACAATTAATATATATTCGCCAAATAGCTGGAGATCTGAAACCAGTATTTCTGCTAGATGGAATGTTGCCACTTTTTGTACTGTCCTAGACAGAATGCGAACTTGTATCAAATGTTGCTTTACAGTTTTGTGGACACAGATTCTAAACACCCAACGCGTTTAGTCATTGTTAACTTCATCAGGGGTGGTGCAATATAGGAAAGTATGGTAACCTTCAAACTTTTATATGATGTGTTATAATGGCAGAAATCACAGTAACGCGATTGGACACACTAAATCACATGATTGTGCAGTGTTTCCCAAAGACCGTACAATTCCCAGCGTAACCATATGCCTGATCTACCTCAAACTGTCACCAAAACCTCATCACAAAGCCACAGCAGTATCACTCCACAACTGTAAACACTGGCATCAACAACGGAGGCACTGCTCACAGAAAGCGGCACATCACTGCCTCACTGACAACAGCATATCCCTGCCTCACTGACAGCAGCATATCCCTGCCTCACTGGCAGCAGCACATCCCCACCTAACTGACAGCAGTACATCCCTGCCTCACTGACAGCAGCACATCCCTGCCTCACTGACAGCAGCACATCACCATCTCACTGACAGCCGTACATCCCCACCTCACTGACAGCCACACATCCCCACCTCACTGACAGCAGTGCATCCTCGCCTCACTGACAGCAGCACATCCCCGCCTCACTGACAGCAGAGCATCCCTGCCTCACAGACAGAAGCACATTACTATCTCCCTGACAGCAGCACATCCCCGCCTCACTGACAGATGCACATCTCCGCCTCACTGACAGCAGCGCATCCCTGCCTGATAGCGACACATCTCTGCCTCACTGACAGCACCACATCCCTGCCTCACTGACACCAGCACATCCCTGCCTCACTGACACCAGCACATCCCTGCTTCACTGACACCAGCACATCACTGCCTCACTGACAGCAGCATATCCTTGCTTCCAGGGGTGTATTAAGAGAGGACCTGATGGAGACTGCACACGGGCCTCCTCCTCTCTAGCCAGCAGCTGTGTGTAAGCGCTAAACAGATGGAAGATCGGGCGCTTTCAGGTGCTGTGTCTCTAATGCTGCTGCTATACCGTATTGGGGGTAGTCACACCCCAACCATACATCAAAGAAAACCAAAGGAAAAAATAGCAGCGCTAATGGAATAGTATAAATGAATCTAATATGAAGGATTGAGTGAAAAAATTCTTAAATTTAATAAAACATAAGTTTTAGGCCTCAATAAAAATTGGATGCAAGATCCACATATAACAATTTAAAACAATGAAAACAGCAATTGAGGGTCAATGATGCATAGCTGCCTATCACATTAGTATCCATTCCTAGTATTATGCCTGGAACATATAGTAGATAAAAACAGACTGACAGCCCAGTCACACCAATGCACTTTACCCAAAGACCGCTAGAGGTGTAGTCCCTTAAGAGTGTCTCTGATGTTTATACTCAAAACCAGCCAGGTTCGGGGATCCTCATTTAGTACGGTGTCCTCTTTGTGGAGATGGGGTGATGGTGTTCCAAGTTGTTGGATGTTTTGTCCCGTTTTATCTGCAGATGGCAAAGTCCAGTATTTGGTCCGGATGTGATTTGGCAGCAAAAAGATAGCACAATTGATGACCCAAGTAGCCTCCTTCTGACGCGTTTCGCTGCAAGCAGTGCAGCTTTTTCAAAGATCTTGCATCCAATTTTTATTGAGGCCTAAAACTTATGTTTTATTAAATTTAAGAATTTTTTCACTCAATCCTTCATATTAGATTCATTTATACTATTCCATTAGCGCTGCTATTTTTTCCTTTGGTTTTCTTTGGTGTGTAAGCGCTAGCAGACTCTAGGTCTGAGTCTACTAGAAGAGACACAGTGGCCATTTTCCCAGTGATTTCCCTACTGTGCATGCGCATCTCACCAGGAAAATGGATTTTTAACATGTTTGATTTTCCCAATTCACCCGACCCGGCTGTTGGGAGATCAGCAAAAAGCGTCTGTATGTTGCTAATGTATGGGGGCCATAAGTCATAATTTTTCTATAAAGTTACAATAAATTAATACAATAAACTCTTTATTGAAGCTTCCTAAAATAATTTGAAAAAAATTACTTAAAGGGGGTGGACATAGGGACTGGGGATACTGATAGGTGTCATGCTTACCCCTCATTTCTCCTTCATGCATGGTGGAATAACTACCATGGTCATTAAGATTGTGAGCTACGTGACCAGATCTGTTTATGGAATCTCATAAGATAGTGTTATTTGATGATCCTTATAAACAAAGGAAGCCACGTAACGGACTGGAAGAATGAACCTGTGGAAAAGGAGAAGTGAGACTGTTCAGTAAAAGTAGTTTGCAGTGTCCTAGGTGTTCCCTGAGAGAGGTAAAACAATATCTACCACACCGCTACTAGTGATGTGCACCGGACATTTTTCGAGTTTTGTGTTTTGGTTTTGGATTCGGTTCCACGGCCGTGTTTTGGATTCGGACGCGTTTTGGCAAAACCTCACCGAAATTTTTTTGTCGGATTGGGGTGTGTTTTGGATTCGGGTGTTTTTAAAAAAACACCATAAAAAACAGCTTAAATCATAGAATTTGGGGGTCATTTTGATCCCATAGTATTATTAACCTCAATAACCATAATTTCCACTCATTTCCAGTCTATTCTGAACATCTCACACCTCACAATATTATTTTTAGTCCTAAAATTTGCACCGAGGTCGCTGGATGGCTAAGCTAAGCGACACAAGTGGCCGACACAAACACCTGGCCCATCTAGGAGTGGCACTGCAGTGTCAGACAGGATGGCACTTCAAAAACATAGTCCCCAAACAGCACATGATGCAAAGAAAAAAAGAGGTGCACCAAGGGCGCTGTGTGACTAAGCTAAGCGACACAAGTGGCCGACACAAACACCTGGCCCATCTAGGAGTGGCACTGCAGTGTCAGGCAGGATGGCACTTCAAAAAAATAGTCCCCAAACAGCACATGATGCAAAGAAAAAAAGAGGCGCAATGAGGTAGCTGTGTGACTAAGCTAAGCGACCCAAGTGGCCGACACAAACACCTGGCCCATCTAGGAGTGGCACTGCAGTGTCAAACAGGATGGCACTTCAAAAAAATAGTCCCCAAACAGCACATGATGCAAAGAAAAAAAGAGGCGCAATGAGGTAGCTGTGTGACTAAGCTAAGCGACCCAAGTGGCCGACACAAACACCTGGCCCATCTAGGAGTGGCACTGCAGTTTTCTAGCGAGAGGATGAGTGCTTCCATCCTCATGTGAAGCTGAACCACTTGCCACTCCGTGTCGTAAATGGCATATTGGCAAGTTTACGCTTCTCATCAGATGCTTTCAATTTTTGGGTCATTTTACTGAACTTTTGTTTTTTGGATTTTACAAGCTCTCTACTATGACATTGGGCATCGGCTTTGGCAGACGACGTTGATGGCATTTCATCGTCTCGGCCATGACTAGTGGCAGCAGCTTCAGCACGAGGTGGAAGTGGATCTTGATCTTTCCCTATTTTAACCTCCACATTTTTATTCTCCATTTTTTAATGTGTGGAATTATATGCCAGTATCAATAGCAATGGCCTACTACTATATATACTGCGCACAACTGAAATGCACCACAGGTATGGATGGATAGTATACTTGACGACACAGAGGTAGGTAGAGCAGTGGCCTTCCGTACCGTAATGCTATATATTATATACTGGTGGTCAGCAAACTGTGCAAAACTTAAATGCACCACAGGTATGGATGGATAGTATACTTGACGACACAGAGGTAGGTACAGCAGTGGCCTTCTGTACCGTACTCCTATATATTATATACTGGTGGTCAGCAAAATTATGCACTGTACTACTATATACTACACAATGCAGCACAGATATGGAGTGTTTTTCAGGCAGACAACGTATACTGGTGGTCACTGGTCAGCAAAACTCTGCACTGTACTCCTCCTATATAATATTATACTGGTGGTCCCCAGTCCCCACAATAAAGCAGTGTGAGCACAGATATATGCAGCACACTGAGCACAGATATGGAGTGTTTTTCAGGCAGACAACGTATACTGGTGGTCACTGTCAGCAAAACTCTGCACTGTACTCCTCCTATATAATACAGCTGCTCCCCAGTCCCCACAATTAAGCAGTGTGAGCACAGATATATGCAGCACACTGAGCACAGATATGGAGCGTTTTTTTCAGGCAGAGAACGGATAAAACTGGTGGTCACTGATCAGCAAAATCTGCACTGTACTCCTCCTATATTAATATAAAGCTGCTCCCCAGTCCCCACAATGATATAAGCAAGCACAAATATTTGCATCAACTCAACAATGAATAAACGGAGAGGACGCCAGCCACGTCTTCTCCCTAACATTTCCAATGCACGAGTGAAAATGGCGGCGACGCGCGGCTGCTTATATAGAATCCGAATCTTGCGAGAATCCGACAGCGGGATGATGACGTTCGGGCGCGCTCGGGTTAACCGAGCCATACGGGAGAATCCGAGTATGCCTCGGATCCGTGTAAAATGGGTGAAGTTCGGGGGGGTTCGGTTTCCGAGGAATCGAACCCGCTCATCACTAACCGCTACACTGTTCACCTATGCAGTGCTTGCTATCAATGGGTGCTATTGGTGTACCTGCACAGGGACCACCCATAATGCCGTTCTTCTAACCACTTTATTTAGTGGTCCCCGGGTACCTGTATGATAATACAGTATACCCTAGGGCTTCAGCACTGCTTTAATACAGAACCATAAGAAGCCTGTGCTGTGGGTGCAGCCAATGGGGTATAACCACACAGTTTGCTGGTGTATGAGAGCCTAATAAATTAATATTTATAGATAAGAGTAAATATCTTCATGATATATTCAGGGATCCAGTACTAGGGAAGGCATGTCCATGCCATTGGGAATACCTGGGATCTCTGAACTTCCCCCCCATTGGTCCATGTACCTTTGCACCTCATTCCTCAAGTTGAGCCGATGTGTCTGCTGGTAATGTGTGTACAGTTGGTGGTTTGGCAGTGTACTGTACACACCGGTGGAATTATAATTGAACCAAGGACATGTCCAGTTGGCTTAACCAGGCAGTGTGCTTATTGAACAAGTGATGTCACAGCCGTACTCACTGTTACACTTGTTGACGGGCATGAAGTAGAGCTGGGTTTAGACAGATCACCAGCCTGTGACTGTCTTTTGGATGCGGGCGGCAGTGCAGGGTACTGGAACAGTGGTATCATGGGGAAAACAGTTGCAGGTCTGTTAAAGCTAAGGGGGTCCACCTCCCATTATATCAATTATACACAGTAACAAGATGGCACCACACGTGCGCCGGAACGGACTGGGGACGCTTTTAGGCCCAGGCATTTTTGTGTATGCGCGTGCATGTGAAATGGGGCGAGCGCACAAGAAAGGGGGCGTGGACACTGCTCACGAGGGCATGCCACGAGATAGGGGGAGTGGACTAGTGGCACGTCACAATCTTTCTTTGAAACAGGCACTTCAGCTGGAGGGGGAGGGCTAAACAGAGAGCCAGAAGCTGCACTGCATGTGGCCCTCTCTGCTCTCTGTGTGCCCGGACTGGCCCGACAGATCATCGGCCCTTCTAGCATATGCCACAAGTGCCAGATGGGCAGTCCGGCCCTGCATGTCCAGTCATCTTGGTAAGGTAATGAAGCCTCATCCCCAGAGAAACCATATTGACTACGCAGTAACACTCTCCTATTCATGTACAGGCACTTGGCTAGTATGAGGGGTTTAAGCAGCTTGCTTTGTTACTATAGAGATCCTCCATGCAATATAGTATTTATAAAGACATACATTTCACGATTTCCCCGTAAAGAGCTGGTAGGAGTGACTCGGAGAAGACCTTTGAACTGTGTTACTCTGTCTGTTAGTTTTCCCCGATGTGGTAATTGCTGCAGAGTAATTATATTCCCCATATAATTTGACATGTCACTTCCTCTTCACACTCACTGCCTCTTTACATTGTCCCCTGGATTTTATGCTGCCCAGTCTTTTCCTGGCATGCCGAAGGTTGTTTAGCCTTCACTGCAACTTACTCCACATGGCACCATTGACAGCTCTCAGGCACTTTCCAGCATCACCGCAGAATAGTTAACTGTAATTTCCCGTCTTGTGGCTGACTAGGACATTTATTATCTTCACATTTTCTCTGCTTCTCTCTTAACTTTGTCAACATGCATTCATGCCTAGTTTCTCTTTTCCATCCTCTCCCCGTCTCTGCTTATGCATCTTGTGTCCGGATGTAGGGCGAGACAGAGAGCCCATTTTGTCCAGAGTTCTCTGTCGTCCTTGATTCATCTGTGGACAATAAATATACCACATTGATATATAGTACATATATCTACATTTTTAGCATGATTTTATATCGTTTTTATTTAATTTTTAATCATTTTTTTTTATCAACCTGTAAAATAATTTTGGCAGGATCTCCTTTATTTTCTGTATGGAATTTCTTTGTAATATACCAGCTTGTACAGAACCAGGTAACAAATTAGCGCCAAAAAACAGAAAATAAAAAAAACAAATCTTTTTTTTTAAAACAAAGAAATTCTTTGAGGGCTTTTTCTGGAGTGTTGGTTTAAAACCGCTTCACTGGCATGGTCAGATCACATGCGACCGCGCCGCCCCACTGAGTCCCCCAGTTTTTGTTTTTGATAAGGAGATCCGTTCTGCAGATGTGCATAATACAATATTAAAATATTTTAGGAAACGTTATTAAATAAAATGTAAAAAAACAAAACAATGTTATGAGTGGTTTTGAAGGGTAAAAAATCACCAGTTAAGTGGTTAAGACTGAAAAAGCATAAAATCCTGGTCGTTCACACGATTTGGGCTTTTTTGGCACTCCCTACCAACAAAGTGTACCCCCTCACCATCACAGTTCCACTATTTCATAGAGACCAGATGGGTTCTCCATCAGAGGATACAAGTCCTATTTCATGATAGCCACCACCAATCAAAGTGGACAAATCCTAAAAGGCTTCCCGGACCATTAAATGGAGCCCTCAGGGTAAGATGTATAAAACCTTCTCAAGAAGAGATGTTCTCATACCAACCAATCCGATTCTTTCTTTAATTTTATAGAATGTAATAGATAAATGATAGCTACAATACGATTTGTTGCTATGGGTAACATCTCCATTCGTTCTCTTTAGAAAGTCTGACATATCTGGCCCATAATTAAATGAATGATAGTACTAACAATAAAAATGGCAATTATTACTATTACATTTTCCACACACATGGGCCATAACTAGGAGGGTGAGACCAGTACCACCACACAGAGCACCGGGCTCTCTGGGCGGTACCATTGCCGTCCCGGAGCCCTTGCTTCTGGCTAGTGGGAATGTCACCCTGCAGCCAGGATCACTGCTCCAGTACTGCCAGGGTGTCCTTTTAGGGATGGTCATTGGTGTGCTCTCCATCGATAGTTACTATCGATGATAAAATGTTAAGTAACGTTTGGTAAAGTTTCATAGTTGGCTGTAAACTATGTAATGGATGACTATCAATGGTTACACTAACTGATGGTTCTCCCCCATCGATGGTAAAAGTATTCGGCAACGGTCATAAACCATTGATAATTTGAAAGCATCGATTGTCGATGGCCATCCCTATGTCCTAGATTCTTGGAGCATCCTCATAACGCTTCATTCAGTGCTGCATTTACTGGTGCTGCTGGCCCCACCTCTTCTGTGCGACATAATGACGTCAGGCACGCAACGTCATGACGTTGGGAAATCAAGGGGTAGGTGGGCACAGTGTACATTTAAGCCCTGTTACAGCGCTACCCACACATGCTGATGCTGAAGTTGATACTTATTTACTAGTGTGGTGTCATGAGCAAAAGCATGCTGTAACCTATAGCAACTGGTCAGACATTTGTTTTCATTTTCTATGTGGAAAACTAAAGCATCTGATAAATTGCGATGGCTTACAAACAATGTGTTTTTATTCAATGTCCCATTATGTCATACAGTGGGGAAGGTAGGTCTAGGGAGTTGGACCATCCTTAAAATATTGGCCCTCATTCCGAGTTGATCGGTCGCAAGGCGAATTTAGCAGAGTTACACACGCTAAGCCGCCGCCTACTGGGAGTGAATCTTAGCTTCTTAAAATTGCGACCGATGTATTCGCAATATTGCGATTACTAACTACTTAGCAGTTTCAGAGTAGCTTCAGACTTACTCTGCCTGTGCGATCAGTTCAGTGCTTGTCGTTCCTGGTTGACGTCACAAACACACCCAGCGTTCGCCCAGGCACTCCCACCGTTTCTCCGGCCACTCCTGCGTTTTTTCCGGAAACGGTAGCGTTTTCAGCCACACGCCCCTGAAACACCGTGTTTCCGCCCAGTAACACCCATTTCCTGTCAATCACATTACGATCGCCGGAGCGAAGAAAAAGCCATGAGTAAAAATACTTTCTTCATAGTAAAGTTACTTGGCGCAGTCGCAGTGCGAACATTGCGCATGCGTACTAAGCGGATTTTCACTGCGATGCGATGAAAAATACCGAGCGAACAACTCGGAATGAGGGCCATTAATTGAAGTCCTTTACTAAACGTGGCTTATATATCTTCTGGTCGTGGGAAGGGCATTTGGATTAGAAGCAAGAGGGAAATTGTAAAAAATAATAAATTGTCTGCGCAGTAGCTGCCAAATAACTGCTCTATTGATGGCAAATCTAGCTATGAATAAAGAGTTCTGGGAGAAGGGGACAGTGTGATACTGGGACAGGACTGTTGTGGTTGCAGACTCTTACAAGTGGGCATCACATCCTGCACACGTTGTCATGAACATTGTTTGTGATCAGAATACAATATGTCCATTGTGCTATAAAAAGTTGTTGTTTTTTGGCAAAGTTTCATTTGGAAGTAAAATAGAGTTATTACAGTTCTTCCCACTAATCAGCATACATTACTTTGTAATAACAAATGAAAAAATCTAACTATCAGTTGAAAAGAAAAATCAGACAAAAATGATGATACATGAGTATCCCTAGTTTGATACATGAAATAAGTTCATATAGATGCAGTGCAGCCAGGGTCGGACTGGCCCACAGGGGTACAGGGGAAACCACCGGTGGGCCCTACTACCTGGGGCCCCTCCTCCTCCTCTAGGGATCAGGTTCCAGACTGTGTTGTTTAATTATACATTATACATGTGTTACATTATACTGCACAGGACTATGATGTATTCTCTACAGTGCATTACCAATATTTATTTATCTAGTACATTATCATGCACGCACTAGCAGTATTTATATATTTGTCAAGGGGCCCAGCCCATGCACTCACTAATGGTTAGGCAAACCAACGTAGCGGCTGGACACACCCCCTCTGGAGACTGACCATACCCCTAAACATGGGCCCCTACCACTGCATTCCCCGGTGTGTCCTTTATGCCCCAGTCCGACACTGAGTGCAGCTGTTGGCCTATTTGAGCAAGCCTATACCTGCTTTGCACATCTAGACACTATTCTCCTTTGCAATATTGATTGTGGGCAATTAGCTGACTGGAGGGTGAACAATTCTATCACTCGGACACAATTCCACAGCTCCATGCTTGATAAACGCAGATTCATCTCTAATGCTACACAGCATATCTTTGAACAGGCTTCCGAAAGGGGATGTAGTTAACATACCGGCTGTCGGGACACCGGAGTTCAGGATCCCGATGCCTCAATCCCAACAGCTGGTAAAATGTCGGCGGTCGGAATACAGACCACTCCCCGGTATTCCCACTCGGGTGGTGGGTCCACGCCACAACCCGAGGGAGAATAGAACACGTGATAAGCTAACCTCGCCACCAGGCCTGAAGCGTGGAGGGCGCAGCAAGGCCACGAAGGGACTCGTTGCGCACGCTGCTGGTATCGCAGCTGGTGAGATGCCGCTGTTGGAATCCTGACAGCCGGCATCCGGTCAGCCGGGATATCATACTGAACCCTTTGAAAGGAGCCCATTGAGAAGAATAGCAAATTGCAACATCTTTATTATGAGCAGGTGCCCTGCCTCCAAAAAAACCTGATACCCAGATTTAACATACTGAGGGGTCTATTTACTAAGCCTCAGATGGAGATAAAGTGGATGGAGATAAAGTACCAGCCAAACACCTCCTAAGTGACATTTTTGGCATGGCAGTTAGACACTGATTGGCTGGTACTTTGTCTTCATTGACTTTATCTCCATCCAAGGCTTAGTAAATAGAACCCTAAGAACCTTATTCAGTAAGGATTGCAGTTTCTGCTAAAAAAAAGCAGTTGCTGCGATAAAATAGTTGCCGCCCAGAAATAGAGATAAACACCCATTGCAGAAATTGAGAATGCATCGCAATATGCGGTCTGATCGCAAAACCATACGCAATCACCAGAACATCAAATATTTTTCCTATTTGCGCCACAAGAGGCTGGAAGTGGTCATCGCTGACATCAGAGACCCTCCTTAAAAACGCCTGGGCACACCTGCGTTTTTTCAGACACACCCAGAAAACGTCAGGTTTCCGCCCAGAAACGCTGGCTTCCTGTCAGTCAAACAGCGGCTGCATTACGATCACGATGTGTATGCATTTTCTGTTGCTATTATTACTTGCGCGTGTGCAATGCGAATGCTGCGCTTGTGCAGTCGTCCGATAATCGGTTCGAAAATCATACAAAATTTGCAATCCTTACTGAATGAGGTCCTAAGTACTTACTTAGATTGTCTTTCCTAAAAGCAGCAGTAATTGCACACCTACTTCAGGGCTGCACAGATAATTGACCACTGTTTTGTAAAACAAAATTACCAATTGTGCTGTAGTCTCCCCATTTCTGTATGATAGGCAATACTAAAATTCTTTGAATTCTTCTTTTATATTTTTTATATTTCTCTTGATTTATGATATTAAGTATGCCTTTGCTTTACTTTGAATATTCCTTGATATTCATGATGAAGCTCTTGTTTGAAAATACACTAACCAACTGTGTAAACGTTCACAGCCAGATGTAAATTAATTGAACAACTTTAACTGTACACATGTGAATTTCAAGATTTCAATACATTGATTATGTGAACAACTGCTTGCACCTGGTTTTATCTTGCCATATAACCAAAGTATGATTCCAGCCATTGCAAATGTAGGAATTGACCTCCTTTTACTCATCCCATATTTTGGCATATATACTGGCAGGGGTGCTTTAAGAGGGTGATTCAGACCTGATCGCTGCTGTGCATTTTCAAACAGCGGGCGATCAGATCCAAACTGTGCATGCGTATGCACCACAATGCGCAGGCGCGTCGCACGGGTACAATGCGGATCGCCACTCAGCGATGGGTTTGTGCGACGGATCCGTTCGCATGGACGATCACAAGGAGATTAACAGGAAGAAGGCGTTTGTGGGTGTCAACTGACTGTTTTCAGGGAGTGTCTGGAGAAATGCAGGGAGGGTTCCTGACGTCAATTCCGGTCCCAGACAGGCTGATGTGATCACAGCGGCTGAGTAAGTCCAGGGCTGTGCAGAGACTGCCCAAAATCTGTTTGTACAGCTCTGCTACACATGCGATCACACACTTGCACAGCTAAAATACACTCCTCCTGTAGACTATCTGATCGCAGCAGTGCAAAAATCGCTTGCTAGCGATCAGGTCTGAATTACCCCCTAAGAGAGGAGGAGGCACGTGTGCTGCATCTCCGTTCTAGCCCCGTCCTCTCTGCCGGGAGCGCTGCAGAGTCTGAGCTTTAGTGGGCTCAGACTCTACTGCACATACGCAGGTCTTCGGAAAAATAGCGCGGTGGCCATTTTCCCAGTGATTTCTCTATTGTGCATGTGCAGAACTCCATGAAAATGGCCACTACGCCATTTTCACAGAGTTTTAACAGTGCCGATGATGTCGGTGCGGGACTCCGGAGGGGTGAGTATTAAAAAAATGGGTGCAGCGTGTGCGGTGTGGGCCCCTCGTGGACTCAGAGGCCCGTGTGCACAGCACCCACTACTCCCATTATAGATACTCCAGTCTATAGTGGATAGAAAAAGTATTCACTCCCTGTCTCACATTTTATTTTCTTACAGAGTTGAATTATACTGGATTTTTCAGAAATTCATATTGCTGATCAACACTAAATACTCTGCGATGTTAAATAAGAGTCCACTTTCCATTTGTAATAAATTAAGAAGGAGCTTCACAGATTTTTTCAATTCATTATGTATTGATCCAGATAAATCCAATGACATTACATCTTGTGTGAAAATAAAATGCAAAAAAAGGAGTGAATACTGGGCTTATTCAGTAAGTCCCGCAGAAGTGTGGAAATCGCTATTTGGCACTTCTGCGCCCATGTGCAAGGTCTTAAACTGCGAACGCAGGCGGTCGAAGTCTAAGACCAGGATGGGGACGGGAATGGGGTGACGATGCCGCATTTTGTGGGCGTCGATGCTCCATTTGAGAGGCATGATCCGGACAATCCAGGCGTGTCCAGACCATTGCTGGGGCAGGCCGGGGCAGCTAGGCTGTGTAGGCAGGGGGCTACCTTAATCATGTGAGCACCTCACTGTGTAGCCATGTGCTCGCATGTTAGCAGGGAGCAGGACCCACCATGCGGGACGACCTTGCCCTGTGCTGGGCGTCCCCCCGCATGTTAGAGAGCGAGTTGTAGAAGCTGAAGTGGGCCCACTGTTTAGTACCACTATAAAAAGGATGAGTAGAGAGACACCAATTGACACATACCCTGAGGCAGTGCAATAGCTGCTCCCAAAAGTGCTACATGCTTTGTGTATGCAAAGCTATAATGGGGCCCATACTTCAGGCAGCTATAGAGGCAATTGGATCGGGGGATCATGAAAATCCAATACGCTGGAAATCCTCGGTTCACCGATTCTGATCCAAAACAGATCGGATTTAGTATTTAGTATTTTGCTGATTCCCCAATGGATCACTGATCATCGTTTTTGATAGTCGATTGACAGATAGGATCGGCTTCAGCAGAACGGGAAAAATCATCCCGTATATGTATGGGCCCCATAACACCTTCATAGTGAATAAGGTGACACAACAAGTAATAAATAAAGGAGTTTACACTTTATAGTCTGAGGTAAAAGGCGCATCAGTGAGACTGGAGAAGAGGAAACCGCTTTCTCATTCCTCATGTATCAGATTTTGCTTGATTCTGTGACCTTGAATTACAGTGAAATAGTGAAACAAAACATAGAATTCTGTGTCATAGAGATCTCCTGGGGGATGGGGGGGACACAGAGCCGGCCATAGCTATAGGCAAACTAGGCAATTGCCTAGGGCATTTGATATGCCTAGGGGCATCAGCAGCTTCTGCTGATTAAAATGATATGCGGCATGCCTATATTCTGTATAGCTATTCATGTGAAGATACAGCCACAGTCTCACACAGTATATAGGCATGCTGCATATCATTTTAATCAGCAGAATCTGCTTGTGCATCATAGCCACATAGCAATGCAAATAAGATGCATTTTCATAAAAAAAGGTGCCCGACGTTAGGATTGAGGCAAGATTTATGAGGACACATCTGTATCCAAGCAGAGGCAGAGGTCACAGTGTTAGTGGAAGTGTGAGTGCTGTGTGCATGTGAGTCGGTTGGTTGTGCAGTAGTGTTCGGAATATGTGTAAGGAAAATTATGTGTGTCATGTAAAAATGCAATAATAATGTGCAACACGTGTAAGGGGCACTATGTGAGTCATTATGTGTATAAGGGCATTAATAATGTGTGCCATATGTGTAACAGTGTACTACTGTATGTGTGTCATTATGTGTATAGGGGCACTAATAATGTGCAGCAAATGTGTAGGGGGCACTATGTATCATTATGTGTATAAGGGCATTAATGTGCGGCATATATGTAAGGGACATTATGTGTAAAAGGGCATTAATAAAGGTTGTCATAATGTGTAAGGCACATTATGTTTATAAGGACATTAATAATGTGTAAGGGGCATTACTGTGTGGAATTATGTGTATAAATGCATTACTAATGTGTGGCATTATGTGTATAGGGTGCTCTACTATGTGGTGTTGCGTATAGAAAGGGCACTACTGTGTCATCTAATATGAATAAAGAGCAATAGGGTGTGGTGTAATGTGAATAAGGAGCAATTCAATGTGATGTTATGTGAATAAGGGGCTCTACTGTGAGGAGTAATGTTTATAAGGTAAAGTGATACTACTGTGGGATGTAATATGAATTATGGACACTATCGCATGATCAAATGTGAATAAAGTTACAGTACTGTGTGGCGTAATTGGAATTGGGGTTACTATTGTGTGGCCATGCCCCTTGGCAGCAAAAACACACCCTTTTGGGCTGTGCGCCAAATGTGCGAACTGTTCCTATTTAAAATATAGGGGGTACAAACACCAAAATAAGGACTGCTATGGGTGAGGGGTGATGGTGCTGGGAAAGAGGTGCAACCAGAGGTGGTGCTAGGGGGCACCAGCCAAAATCTTGCCTAGGGCATCATATTGGTTAGGGCCGGCCCTGGGGGGACATGAAATAAAATGTTGCTCTATGTATATATAAGTAACTAAAGGTACAATGTAGTAGACAGACGGTCTGCCTGCAATCACCTGTCAGACAGCAAGAAAGGCTTAATCCAATAGCCACAATTAAGAAAATAAGAGAAAGCAGAGATATTATTACATATAGTGGTAAAAAGTCCAAAATCTTTGGGACTTTCCAGATTAGCAGTTTTTAAAAACTTGGAGCTTCATGCCTAAGTGTACTAAATGACATATGAAAGGTCTTTGGTCTCCCAGGCAGTGCCCCTGAGAACAGGGCGTAGCCAGAACTTTGTGGGACCCATAGCAACATTTGAAGGGTTCCCTGTCCCAGTGCTTCTAGAGAGACACCTCTCTGCAGCAGTTACTATGCCCCATAATAGTGCCCTAGTACATTTCCTGAATGATAGTCGTGCCTTAGTTAATATTATGCCCTGGGGCATTTTAAGAGAGGAGAGGGCCACCATGCCGCCTCTGTTGCAAGGCCCCTCCTCTCTGGCAGCAAGTAGACTCTGACATTATGCCAGAGTCTACTGCGCATGCGCAGGCCTTCGGAAATATGGCGTCCGGCCTTGTTCCAGAGGACATCTTCAATGGGCATGAGAAAATCACTTGTAAATGGCCGCGGTGGACATTTTCCAAGTGATTCATGTCTGCATTGTGGCACAGCACACCTTGCTCCCATTATAGAAACACCTATGATTATGTACCATAGTAGTGCCCTAGTTCACATTATGTTACATTGTAGTGCTGCCAGTACACATTATGCAACACAGGACCCCCCCCCCCCCCCCCCAGGCACAAGACCACCATGTTTTTTCTCGCAGCGGCCACACATGACATTACGCGAAAGCCTTGAAAACAGCCTGGACCTGCCCATATTTCCATCGACACACCCACACAACACTGCGCCACCCCCCCCCCCCCCCTCCCGACTGCCTCACGAATGCCTCTGTCAATCAGGCAGAGTCATGCACATTACTGCAAAGCGATCGCATCTCATGGGCCACGCAAGAGCAGAACGGGCCCCGTGCATGCACACTGGCCCAAAAATCAGGAAATCATGACCGACTGATGCTGAATAACGCCCTTTAAGTTTTTAATCCTACACACTGCTTTGTTGGAGCAGTGACATGTAAATTATATATATATATATATATATATATATATATATACATACATATACATGCTACAAGTATGTTTTATTTTATTACCCATTTCTCTTGGATTTAAAAATTTTTTTTAACAAATGAATTGATATAAACCAGGAATCTGTAATGTTCCAGAAGTACACATTTATACCTTTTTGGTGGAGTTTTGAACTAAAAAATGTATTGTTTTTGGCAGAGAGACTTACTATAAGTATGGACATTGGAAGTAAAACTTATAGAACTTGCATTAAAATCTAAATTGCAAAAAAAAATCCACATGGGTTTACTTTGCATTTAATGGACGCTTTTCACTGCAAATCATGACGTTTGGGGATTATCTATCAAAGTCTGGACTTGTAATTACATAGAGGAAAAATCTTCAAAAACATGCTGTATCTTGGCCAAACTAGGGTGAATCGACCAGTGAATGGACAGTTTAAGAGGATGGTGTATGTAGCAGAAGATACAATATAAATTCAATTTTGTGTACCATCCTCATTATATCTACTTTTTGAAGAAATTGTGGTTTTAAAGACTGTAGAAACAGAATTTTACAACCAAAAAACAGGAGAGATGCAGAAATTATCAGTAATTGAACATAGAAGACCAGTGAATAAGCACTAGAGCAGCTCTTGAGCCTCATGCAGCTCTTTCTTTATTCAAATGTGGCTCCCGGCACTCAAAGTCACGTGACCACAACAGATCCAGAAACTGCTGCACTCCAGCCAGACAGTCAACAGCAGCACTACGGGGACTGTGAACTGATAGAGCCAGATACTAGAGGTGAGACGCCCACTGGCAATCAGACGACACATAAGGGGCTGCTGCAATGGCACGAGGTATGTTTTCGGGAGGGCTGTAGTGACACGAGGGTCCTGGCAGGAGTGACATAGGAGAGTGCTGGCAGGAGTGACACATGAAGTAGCTGGCTGGAGTGACACTCTGTAGGAGTGTGCTAGCAGGAGTAACACATGAGGTAGCTGGATGAAGTGAAACATGGGGAAGCTGAAGTGTATTATTATGTGAATCTGGCTTTCTCAATTATTTTATGTGGAACTGGCTTTTTAAATGTATTTTATGTTGGATCTGGCTTTAAAAATTAATTTTATGTGGATCTGTTTTTTTAAATGTATTTTATACCAGAGGCTTGGCCTAGCAGGCACAAGGCCACACCCCATTTTTGCATGTGTGCCTGCGGCTCGATGTCGGCTCTTTGACGTGCCTAACAAAATGTTTGGCTCTTTGTTCCTGACTGGTTGGCCACCCCTGCACTAGAGGTTACGTTAATGAAACAAAGACAACACATCAGCTTAAATAGATGGTAGGTTATATCAAAGTACGAGACACTGCAACTGCAAGTAGATTAATAATAATTGAAGAAAGAGATAATTTGATGTTTAAATTAGAGATGAGCGGGTTCGGTTCTCAGAGAACCGAACCCTACCGGACTTTGCTTTCCGAGTTCGGTTCCGAGCCAGGCTCGGGTTTTCCCGCCTGACTCGGAAACCCGAACGCGGCAAAATGTCATCATCCTGCTGTCGGATACTCGCGGGATTTGGATTCCATATAAGGAGCCGCGCGTCAGTGCCATTTTCACTCCAGTCTCGGAGAGTGTATTGAGAGGACGTGTCCTCAGTGTTCAGTGTCTGTGTGGGGGCAGGAAAGTGGGGTGGCGAGTCTTGTGCTGTGTTATGCTGCTCAGTCCAGTCCAGTGTAGTCAGTGTATTGTGCTGCATCAGTCCAGCCAGTCACAGTGTTGGTGTCCTCTGCTGCCATATATCCAGTGTAGCTGTATAAAGTGGTGCTGTGTTGTGCTGTCCAGTCCAGTGTAGTCAGTGTATTGTGCTGCATTAGTCCAGCCAGTCACAGTGTTGGTGTCCTCTGCTGCCATATATCCAGAGTAGCTGTATAAAGTCAAGTGGTGCTGTGTTGTGCTGTCCAGTCCAGTGTAGTCAGGGTATTGTGCTGCATCAGTCCAGCCAGTCACAGTGTTGGTGTCCTCTGTTGCCATATATCCAGTGTAGCTGTATAAAGTGGTGTTGTGTTGTGCTGCATCAGACCAGTGGTAGTGTCCTGTCCATCAGTCATTCCAGTGATGATATATGCTGCTGCTATATGTCCACTGCTACAGTATTATAATAATAACTAGGTGCTTCATCGCGCCCTACGGGCGCTCTTCACACCGTCGCAAGGGGCTACGCCCCTTTAACCCTTGCATGCCTATATGGGGTTCAATATTTGTATTATATGGAGTATTACCTGCATTCCTTTGTTAGTGGTTAAATATTGCACAATGAAAGGGCGTGCGATGGTGAAGGAGGCGCAGCCCCTTGCGACGGCGTGAACAGCACCTGCAGGGCACGATGTACAGAATGAGCGGGTGCGGGGGGGACTGCGGATGGGGGAGGGTGTCTGTAGATGCTGCAGGTGGAGGGGGGGCAGATGCGGGGGGCCCCGGATGGGGAAGGGTTGGGACGTGCTGCGGGTGGGGGAGAGACAGAAGAGTGGGGGCTGTAGATGGGGGAGGGTCCGGAGGCACTGCAGGTGGGGGAGGGGCAGGGGTGCCACGGGGGAGGGGCAGGTGCAGGGATGTTGCGGATGGGTGAAGGGTTCCGGAGGTGCTGTGGGATGGGAAGGGGCAGGGGTGCCGGGGGTGGGGTAGGGGGTCCAGAGGCACCGCGGTAGGGGAGAGGCAGGTGCGGCGGATGGGGAAGGGGGTCCGGAGGCGCTGCAGATGGTGGAGGGGCAGGTGCGGAGGTGCCGTGGGTGGGTGAGGGGGGGACCGCAAATGGAGGAGGGTGTCTGCAGATGCTGTGGGTGGAGGGGGACAGGTGTGGGGGGAGACATATATGGGGAGTGGATGGTGGGGGGGTCTGGAGGTGCTGTGGGTGAGTGGGAGCCGCTGGTGGTGAAGGGGGTCTGGAGGCACAGCGTGTGGGGGAGGGGTGGAGTGTCGCATGTGGTGGAGGGGAAGGTGCGGAGGTGTGGTGCATTGGGGAGGGGTCTGGAGGCACTGCGGGTACTGTACCTGCCAAAAAGGTAGTTGGAAAGTATGCAGTAACAGGGCCAGGACAGGGAGACGGGGCCAGGACAGGGGTGATGGGGCCAGGACAGGGGCGACTGGGCCAGGATAGGGGCGACGGGGCCAGGAGCGACGGGGCCAGGGTAGGGGCGGCAGGACCAGGATTTGGTTAACAGGGCCAGGATAGGGGTGACAGGGACATGACAGAACACAGGGCATGGGAGAGATTGGTATTAGGACAAAACAGTGGTGACAGACAGATGTGTCTTACTGGAGTCACTGCTGCTGGCTGCTGCTGTTCCACTCCAACCTGTTGGGATCTGCTGCTGGTGGAGACTTGGCATGGTTGACTCTCTCAGGCTGGAGTCCTGCTTCCTCTGCCCGTCCGCATCCCTCTCCCCCCTCCTCAGTCACACACCGCGGACCTCGCGCAGCTGGCGGGAACTGTGGTAAGGGGAGAGTGGGAGTGACTGGTTAGCCCCCAGGAGACGCTGCGGCTGGAGGGAGGAGGGGGTCATAGCATGCACGCGGCGCGGACCTCGCAGCTGCCGGGCACTGTGGTAAGGGGAGACTGGGAGTGACTGGTTAGCCCCCAGGAGACGCTGCGACTGGAGGGAGGAGGGGGTCAGAGCCTGCAAGCAGCGCGGACTTCTGCAGCGCTGCCCGCCGGCTAAAGTGTGTGAAGGAGCTGGGCACACCTTACTGCGGGCGGCAGCACTGCAGCTAGCGGTGGGGTTGCCGGGGCTGGAGATAACAGAGGCAGTACGGAACCTGCACAGCGGCAGGTGCCCCACCAAACTGCAGCTAAGAAGCGTGGAGTGTGCCAGAAAGTGATGCTCCTTCGCACCAGAGAGATCCTGCTGAGTATGCTGATGTGGGGGGTCAAGTACACAGTGAGCCGGTGCCCGTCTGTCTGTATGGCATACCTCCTCACACACCGCCATACCTCCCAACTGTTCCGATTTTCGCGGGACAGTCCCATTTTTTGGGGTCTGTCCCACTGTCCCACCCGCGGGCCGTAGTGTCCCGCGGTGGGGTGGGGGGGCAGTTGGGAAGCTCCTGTACTCGCTTTTCTGCTTAGCATGCACACAGCGTCTATTTAGTGGAGACAGAGGGAGAGGGGGCATCAGGGGGTACGGATTAAGGGTGGGCCCAGGGGGTACGTACCCCGGGCCTCACAGTTTTAGGGGGCCCCCCGGCTGGAGTAGCTCTGCCCCAGCTCTGAAGCTCCCCCGTCCTGCCAGCAACAGCAGCAGCATTGTGCTATAGTCAGCACACGCTGCTGCGTGTAGGCAGGTCTGTGGTGTTGCAGGGAGGCAGCAGCAGCCTCCCTGCTGTCTTCTGCCTGTGCGGGTGTGTAAGGGGGAGCAACCACCCCCTCAGGATTTACCCCTAGCTGAGGAGCCAAAATCCCATAAAAAAAATCCCGGAATTTGCATAAGGGGCGTGGCCACGAGGCCCACAATTAGGCCAAGCCCTCAAACCCACAGCAGGCACAGCAATGAGATAGGGTTCCTGACTGTCTCAAGTGCCCTGGGCCCCCCAGGCTCATAATCCGCCGCTGGGGGCATGCCAGCAGCTCACAGAGCGCCCCCTCACTGACGAAAACAGGGACGTGGCTCGCGATCGCGGGTCCACCCGCGAAGCCACGCCCCCTTTCCCGTTGGTCATGCCCCCTTTTTGCTGTGCGTGTGTCCCTCCTGCCTGAAGAAAGTTGGGAGGTATGCACCCCTGCCTGTGCCATGCCCATACCATCTGCTCCTGCTCCAAGTCTCCTGTAGATTTGCCCAGATCTGTGAATCATTTGACTAACTCCGCCCAGTGTTTTGACTCCGCCCAGCGTTAGCAAATGAAGCACAAAGTCACAGATCTGGGCTATTATATAGGAGATAATAACAACAACCACAAGTCCCTTACAGTGTTGGTGTGTTGTGCTGCATCAGACCAGTGGTAGTGTCCTGTCCATCAGTCATTCCAGTGACGATATACGCTGCTACTATATGTCCACTGCTGCCGTATAATATTTATAACAACAATCACAAGTCCCTTACAGTGTTGTTGTGTTGTGCTGCATCAGACCAGTGGTAGTTTCCTGTCCATCAGTCATTCCAGTGACGATATACGCTGCTGCTATATGTCCACTGCTGCTGTATAATAACTATAACAACAACAACCACAAGTCCCTTACAGTGATGTTGTGTTGTGCTGCATCAGACCAATGGTAGTGTCCTGTCCATCAGTCATTCCAGTCATTCCTATGCCGCATATTGTCTTATATAACTCCCAAAAAATAATGGAGAACAAAAATTTTGAGGATAAAATAGGGAAAGATCAAGAAAAACCACTTCCTCCTAGTGCTGAAGCTGCTGCCACTAGCCATGACATAGACGATGAAATGCCATCAACGTCGTCTGCCAAGGCCGATGCCCAATGTGATAGTAGAGGGCATGTAAAATCCAAAAATCCAAAGTTCAGTAAAAAGAACCAAAAAAAGAAATTTAAATTGTCTGAGGAGAAACGTAAACTTGCCGATATGCCTTTTACGACACGGTGTGGCAAGGAACGGCTGAGGCCCTGGCCTATGTTCATGGCTAGTGGTTCAGCTTCACATGATGATGGAAGCCCTCATCCTCCCGCTAGAAAAATTGAAAGAGTTAAGCTGGAAAGAGCACAGAAAAGAACTGTGCGTTCTGAGATGGTATCACAAATCCCCAAGGAGAGTCCAAGTGTGTCGGCGGTTGCGATGACTGACCTTCCCAACACTGGACGGGAAGAGGTTGCTCCTTCCACCATTTGCATGCCCCCTACAAGTGCTGGAAGGAGCACCCACAGTCCAGTTCCTGATATTGAAATTGAAGATGTCACTGTTGAAGTACACCAGGATGAGGATATGGGTGTTGCTGGCGCTAAGGAGGAAGTTGATGATGAGGATTCTGATGGTGATGTGGTTTGTTTAAGTCAGGCACCGGGGGAGACACGTGTTGTCCTTGGGACAAAGAAGCCCATTGTGATGCCTGGGCAAACTACCAAAAAAGCCACCTCTTCGGTGTGGATTTATTTCTCCACAAATCCGGACAACAGGTGTCAAGCCATCTGTTGCCTCTGTCAATCTGTAATAAGTAGGGGTAAGGATATTAACCACCTAGGGACATCCTCCCTTATACGTCACCTGCTTCGCATTCATCAGAAGTCAGTGTCAAGTTGTGAAACTTTGAGTATGAGCGTAAGCAGTCCACTGACACCTAAATCCCTTCTTCCTCCTGTACCCAAGCTCCTGCAAGCCACACCACCAACTCCCTCAACGTCAACTTCCTCCTCAGTCAGGAACGTCAGTAGTCCTGCAAGCCATGTCACTGTCAGGACTGAGGAGTCCTCTCCTAACCGGGATTCCTCCGTAGGATCCTTGAGTGGTACGCCTGCTGTTGCTGCCGCTGCTGTTGTTGCTGCTTGGAGTCGATCGTCATCCCAGAGGGAAAGTCGGAAGACCACTTGTACTACTTCCAGTAAGCAATTGACTGTCCAACAGTCCTTTGTGAAGAAGATGAAATATGACAGCAGTCATCCTTTTGCAAAGCGGATACCTGAGGACTTGACAGCTATGTTGGTGTTAGACGTGCGTCCGGTATCCGCCATTAATTCAGTGGGACTTAGAGATTTGTTTGAGGTACTGTGTCCCCGGTATCAAATCCCATCTAGGTTCCACTTCTCTAGGCAGGCGATCCCGAGAATGTACACAGACGTCAGAAAAAGAGTCACCAGTGTCCTACAAAAAGCGGTTGTATCCAGTGTCCACTTAACCACGGACAAGTGGAACAGGGCAGACTCAGGACTATATGACTGTGACAGCCTACTGGGCAGATGTATGGCCTCCCGCAGCAACAACAGCAGCGGCACCAGTAGCAGCATCTCGCAAACACCAACTCGTTCCTAGGCAGGCTACGCTATGTATCACCGCTTTCCGCAAGGGGCACACCGCTGACAACCTCTTACGGAACATCATTGTAGAGTGGCTTACCCCAATTGGACTCTCCAGGGGATTTGTGATATCGGACAACACCACCAATATTGTGCGTGCATTACATCTGGGCAAATTCCAGCACGTTCCATGTTTTGCACATACAATTAATTTGGTGGTGCAGAATTTTTTGAAAAATGACAGGGGTGTGCAGGAGATGCTGTCGGTGGCCCGAAAAATTTTGGGCCACTTTCGGCATTCAGCCACCGTGTGCCGAAGACTGGAGCGCCAGCAAACACTCCTGAACCTGCCCTGCCATCAACTGAAGCAAGAGGTGGTAACGAGGTGGTATTCAACACTCTATATGCTTCAGAGGATGGAGGAGCAGCAAAAGGCCATTCAAGCCTATACATCCACCTACGTATAGGCAAAGGAGGGGTAACGCACCTGACTCAAGCGCAGTGGAGAATGATTTCCGTCTTGTGCAAGGTTCTCCAACCCTTAGAACTTGCCAAACGTGAAGTCAGTTCAGACACTGCCAGCTTGAGTCAGGTCATTCCCCTCATCAAGCGTTTGCAGAAACAGCTGGATTAATTGAAGGAGGAGCTAAGATTCTGCAAAGTATGTGGGACTTGTGGATGGAGCCCTTCATTCGCTTTGCCAGGATTCAATGGTGGTCAATCTGTAGAAATCAGAGCACTACATTTTGGCCACCGTGCTCGATCCTAGTTTAAAGCCTACATTGTATCTCTCTTTCCGGCAAACACAAGTCTGCAGAGGTGCAAAGACCTGCTGGTGAGTAAATTGTCAACTCAAGCGGAACGTGACCCATCAACAGCTCGTCCTTCAATTTCTCCCGCCACTGGGGCTGCAAGGAAAAGGATAAGATTTCCTAGACCACCCGCTGGCGGTGATGCAGGGCAGTCAGGAGCGAAAGCTGACATCTGGTCCGGACTGAAGGACCTGCCAACGATTACTGATATGTCTACTGTCACTGCATATGATTCTGTCACCATTGAAAGAATGGTGGAGGATTATATGAGTGACAGCATCCAAGTAGGCATGTCAGACAGTCCGTACGTATACTGGCAGGAAAAAGAGGCAATTTGGAGGCCCTTGCACAAACTGGCTTTATTTTACCTAAGTTGTCCCCCTCCAGTGTGTACTCCGAAAGAGTGTTTAGTGCAGCCGGTAACCTTGTCAGCGATCGGCGTAGGAGGTTACTTCCACTAAATGTGGAGATGATGTTCATCAAAATGAATTATAAATTCATCTGGGGAGACCTTTACCAGCAATTGCCTCCAGAAAGTACACTGGGACCTGTGATGGTGGATTCCAGTGGGGACGAATTAATACTCTGTGAGGAGGATGTACACAGTGAAAGGGGTGAGGAATCGGAGGATGAGGATGAGGTGGACATCTTGCCTCTGTAGAGCCAGTTTGTGCAAGGAGAGATTGATTGCTTCTTTTTTTGGTGGGGGCCCAAACAAACCAGTCATTTCAGCCACAGTCGTGTGGCAGACCCTGTCGCTGAAATGATTGGTTTGTTAAAGTATGCATGTCCTGTTTATACAACATAAGGGTGGGTGAGAGGGCCCAAGGACAATTCCATCTTGCACCTCTTTTTCTTCTTTGCATCATGTGCTGTTTGGGGACTAGTTTTTTTTTTTGTGCCATCCTGTCTGTAACTGCATTTCCACTCCTAGATGGGCCAGGTGTTTGTGCTGCACACTTGTGTCGCTTAGCTTGGCCATCCAGCTACCTCATTGCACCTCTTTTTCTTCTTTGCATCATGTGCTGTTTGGGGCCTATTTTTTCAATCTGCCATCCTGTCTGCCACTGCAGTGCCACTCCTAGATGGACCAGGTGTTTGTGCCGCACACTTGTGTCGTTTAGCTTGGCCATCCAGCTACCTAATTGCACCTCTTTTTCTTCTTTGCATTATGTGCTGTTTGGGGACTAGTTTTTGAATAGTGCCATCTAGTCTGCAACTGCAGTGCCACTCCTAGATGGGCCAGGTGTTTGTGCAGCACTCTTGTGTCGCTTAGCTTAGTCATACAGCCACCTCAGTGCAACTTTTAGGCCTAAAAACAATATTGTGAGGTGTGAGGTGTTCAGAATAGACTGGAAATGAGTGGATATGAATGTTATTGAGGTTAATAATACCGTAGGAGCAAAATTACCCCCAAATTCTGTGATTTTAGCTTTTTTTATGTTTTTTTCAAAAATCATCCAGTTCCAAAACCAAAACACGAAAGGGTGGTTTTGGCAAAACCAAGCCAAAACCAAAACACGAAAGTGGAATTAGAACCAAAACACAAAACACGAAAAGTGCCCGCCGCACATCTCTAGTTTAAATGCTATTATGCCTCTTTTGAATATATTTAACTATTTCTGGAATACTGTATAATTCATATCCTCTTGAATCAGTTATACATGGAGCGATTATTTTTGCCTTGATGATGTTATTGTTGTACCATATCTTGTCCTCTTACTAGGGCCATTATCAAGAAGTCATGGTCATGGTGCTTACTTAGCTACTTCATCTTCTTATGGATTTTATCTTTCACTATTCCTGGATAAAACTTTCACTCATATTCTACAGTAACATAGTCAATAATATATTAAATTTTGACCAGATCAGTATGATTTACCAGTGGCCGGGATGCCGGCCGTCAGTATACTGACAACGGCATCCCAGTCACTAGTATGCCGGCAGCGGTGCTAGCGCAAAGAGTCCCCTTGCGTGCTCGATGCCTCACTACGGTCGCCACAGGTTCTATTACCACTCTATGGGTGTCGTGGACACCCACGTGTGGGAATAGACACTGCGCCTGGATTCCGGATATCGGCATTGTCGGTTGTCGGGATTCTGGCGTTGGTATCCTGACTGCCAGGATTCCAACAGCCGGCAAATTAACTGCATCCCATTTTGACCATGTGTTGACCTCCATTTATATTATCTTCATTTGAGTTCTTGCTTAAATTTTCAGGTAGAAATGTAATTGTTTTGAGCACAGCAATAAGTAATGGGAGCCCGACAGAGCAATTCAGTTGTTGTGCTTGCCCATTAATTATTGCACTTGTCACCTCAAAAGCACCAGGTTTAGTTGCGTATAGCGGCTAAACCCATCTGAAGTCTTGTTAGAGCGCCCAAACCATGGACCTTTCACACATTGCTGCTCTCCACCTCAGGAATTTGAAAGCAGAAATGTGGGTGCCCTGGGCATTCACACCCCATCCGATCATCAATTGAATTGCTCCATCAGACACTCATTGCTAACTGCTTATCCCCTCAGTGTCACCACTTGACTCAGGTAGTGAAAATTCATCAGTGACTTGATGTTTGAAGTTCAGTAGTTTTACGTTTCTTCGAGGTCTTCACTTAGATGTTTGAGCTTGCCTGTGACACAGATAGGCTTTCTCTTTTTTTTTTTTCCAATTGCTGCTTTTCAGCTGCCTCAATTTGGCTTCTTCGCTCGTTCTTGTTTTGTTTGTTTTTTTATTTTTGTAGTCTTATTTTTTTGTCCTTTCAAATCAAAGTAAGATTTCTGTTTTGGTGACGTAATGGTAATAATGAAAAAAAAAAATACATATGTCTTAGTTCCAAGGCAGATGGGATGACCATCTTATAGTGTGTACCCTCAAAACCGTCATTTTCAGCCGTTGTTCATGAAATAGTGGCATCTGATATGCTGCATGTCAGATGGTAGACTGCGATATAGGATGTGGTGCACTTTGTGTAGTGTGTATGCACATGGGGCCTGAGTCAGATGTGAATGGAGGTGCTGCACATAGCACAAAGTATCAATATTTTGCTCATGTGCCGGACCCGTACTGCACCTGTGCTGTATGGGTTTGTGACATTAGTGCGCTACGGCTGCAGACTGTTAGCGATTGACAGTCCACTGCCATTTGCCGTTTGGGGCCAAAGAGGGGGCAGATGTCGCCTCCGTTATGGGGGAGTGACGAGGCCAGCACCTCCGTTGTGTCACGGTCTTGCCTCGGCAGGTGCGCGAGGGCCGGGACTTGGATTCTGGCAAAGGTGTGTTTTGCCCTTTCATCTCTCAGGAAGAGGTTCTGGCTGCAGCAACCAATGGGATCCATGCCACAGGTATAAATCTGGGAGACCATGAAGCAGATATTGCCAGTGCCTAGGCTGTGGCAACTGTTCTCTGTACTCCGCAACAGCATCCGCGCAGCATTAGTCTGAAACCAGCTCCCAGCCAGGGCCTTCTTAACAGCAATGTAAGCCCCTGGGCACAGAAATGCAATGGGCCCCTACCCATCCTCCAGGGGTAGGGGTCGGGGGTGCTATCAGCAGCAGCTTTGAAGTCCCGCAGGCGGTAGGGGGTGTTCTATCCTCCATTCATGAAGCATGTAGGACCTGGAGTAGTAATTTCTGCTAATTACTCCTTTACTGCACAGATGGTGGGAGATGGGGCAGGGGTGGTCTTCAGTTTGCCGACAGCCGGGCTCCCGACGACCAGCATACCGGCGCCGGAATCCTGACCGCCGGCATACCGACAGCTTTTCTCACTCTTGGGGTTCCACGACCTCCCTGGAGGGAGAATAGATAGCATGGCGCGCGTAGAGCGCCACCATGCCCGCAGCATGGTGGGCGCATCGAGCCTGCAAGGGGCTCATTTGTGCTTGCCCAGCTGTTGGTATGCCGGCGATCGGGATTCTGGCGCCGGTATGCTGACCGCCGACATAACATACTACACCCATGGGGCAGGAGTGAGAACACTAAACTGTGGAAAGGGCATTAGGCCGAATGAAGGGCCCTGGTACATGACTTCCAGGGTGACAGGGGGTGTTTAATACTTAGGGGAGGGGTGGATAGTGGAGTGGGCTTAATATTCATAATTTTCCGGTGTGAGGGCAGCTTGCTTGACTGCAGATATCTCAAGTTTCTGGAAATAGATTTCTTAGCTTTGATTGAGATTTAAAAAAAAACTAGAGAGTCCCACCTTTCAGGAGGTACTGGGGACTTGGGGATCAGAGCTCATGAGCCAGACCAATAAACCAATGAAAATATAAAACTGCATATTAGGCGTGTGTAGCTGGAGCAGGGACCAGATGTTTGAAGGCTGATATCTCTGGTTCTGGGCATAGTAGAAACAAGCTGCCAGTATCCACCAAAAGGGGAGTGTCCCACCTTTTGGATTATACCCTCAGAGAAAATCTCAGTCAGACAGAACCTGAGATAGCTGGCTGGGAAAAGCAATTAACAGGCTTGGATGGGGACCACTGCTTTGAAGTCGGATATCTCCGGTTTCCCAGGGCCGATTTTCAAAAATATGGTACCTCTGGAAAGAGGGGACCCTCAGCGATCATCCAAGGGCCCTTATACTCCTGGGGCCCTTGGGCAAGTGCCCAATGAGCCCATACAAAAAGACGGCCCTGCTCCCAGCTTTCGGCTGCATCATATCCAGAGTCGGTCTTGCTAAATCCTATTCCAACCTCGGTACCCTCCAGTGCTCTGCAGCCTACCCTGCCTCCGCGCCTCGGTCCACAGTTACCTAATACCCCGGAGCCCTCGTCAGCCTCGGAATACGAGAACCAGGTTTTTCCCACCTCCAGCAGCTGTATTGAACTTTCCATGTTTAATTGGGACAATGGGGGTCATTCCAAGTTGATCACTCGCTAGCTAGTTTTAGCAGCCGTGCAAACGCTATGCCGCCGCCCACTGGGAGTGTATTTTAGCTTAGCAGAAGTGCGAACGGTTGTATCGCAGAGCGCCTGCAAAAAAAAAAAATGTTTGTGTCGTTTCAGAGTAGCTCAAAACCTACTCAACGCTTGCGATTACTTCAGACTATTCAGTTCCCGGATATGACGTCACAAATCCACCCAGCGTTTGCCCAGCCACGCCTGTGTTTTTCCTGGCACGACTGCGCTTTTCCGCACACTCCCTGAAAACGGTCAGTTGCCACCCAAAAACGCCCACTTCATGTCAATCACTCTGCGGCCAGCAGTGCGACTGAAATGTATCACTAGACCCTGTGCAAAACTACATCGTTCGTTGTGCCCATACGTCGCGCGTGCACATTGCGCCGCATACGCATGCACAGAACCGCCGTTTTTTAGCCTGATCGCTGCGCTGCGAACAAATTCAGCTAGCGATCAACTCGAAATGACCCCCAATACTCTAATCTGGAACTACTGCTCATTGCTACATTAATAAATAACATCCATGCGAAAGTCCTTTATTCGTCCCGCACGTCTTTTGTTCAAAGATCCTGGGACTCCAGAGTCTCCTGAGCTGAATCCGGATCCACAAATTTCCCAGAACGTGATACGTTGGAAGACTGAGATTTCCTAGCCTCTTTGTTGTATCTGCGGTGGACGGCTTGCGCGACCCCATGGGTCACACAGCCGGCCGATGGTGTCACAGGTGATCAAATGCTGCAGCCTAGGATGCAGCTTGGATCACTTATGCAAGCAGGAGGCGTCTACTTATATCAAACGCCTCCTGCTGCATTAACATACTAGTGCTATTGCTCATGCTTCCATGGAAGCAGCAAAGATAACACCTCCATCCACTTCTGAAGCAAGCCCATAGTTTACAGGAGCAATGATCAATTAGATACACTCCTATCACTCGCTATGTTATGCCATCGCTTGGAAGACTGCATAGTGTGTACGCGCTATATCATGTGTTGTGGGATTTAGTGACATTGGAATGACCATCACATCATTTGTTACATCGTATAGTGTGTACCCAGCTTTATAGGCCCTACACACATGCCAATATCACTGCACGATATGAACGATCTCGTTCATTAATGAACGAGATAACGTTCATATCGTGCAGTGTGGAGTCACCAGCGATGAACGATGCGTGGCCCCGCGCTCGTTCATCGCTGGTGCCCCGTCAGCTGTGCATGCAGGCCAATATGGATGAGATCGTCCATATTTGCCTGCACGTCTATGGAGCCGGGTGACGGGGGGAGTGAAGAAACTTCACTCCCCCCGTCACTGCCCCCCCTGCCGCCGGGTCGCCCGTCGGCCATATCGGCCGTCGGGCACCTCGGCAGCACATCGCCTAATGTGTAGGGCCCATTAGAGTGCCGCTGACGAGATAGGCCTATTACAATTTAAAACAACTAGGAAAATACAACCCAGTAAATGAACAGATATCAACCAGTCATTGAACACAATGACACACAGGGGTATATTTACTAACATTCGTAATTCTCCCGATTTGGTGGGAGAATAATCACGAATGACATCGAAAGTGTAAAACTGCAACTTTTTGAATTTATTACGACTAATTTACTAAGCTGCCGTATTCTGCATTTTCGGGTTTTCCGATGTCGATGTCATTCGTTTTTTTAGGCAGTGTTTTACGTGAGTGACTTGTAAAACACTGCCGACTTTAATACAATGAATCTCGGCCGGATCTGAGAGATCCGTGCTGGGCTTCATTGTGCACTTTGTTTAAAAAAAAAAAAAAGTTTAAATGTTAAAAAAAAAAAATTGCGTGGGGTCCCCCCTCCTAAGGCAAACCAGCCTCGGGCTCTTTGAGCCGATCCTGGTTGCAGAAATCTGGGAAAAAAATGGACAGGGGTTCCCCCATATTTAAGCAACCAGCATCGGGCTCTGCGCCTGGTCCTGGTTCCAAAAATACGGGGGACAAAAAGCGTAGGGGTCCCCCGTATTTTTAAAACCAGCACCGGGCTCCACTAGCTGGACAGATAATGCCACAGCCGGGGGTCACTTTTATACCGTGCCCTGCGGCCGTGGCATCAAATATCCAACTAGTCACCCCTGGCCGGGGTACCCTGGGGGAGTGGGGACCCCTTCAATCAAGGGGTCCCCCCCCCCAGCCACCCAAGGGCCAGGGGTGAAGCCCGAGGCTGTCCCCCCCATCCAATAGGCTGCGGATGGGGGGCTGATAGCCTTTGTGAAAAGTGATTGATATTGTTTTTTTTTTTTTTTAATTCAACAATTTTTATTGATATTTTCTTTTTTGTACAAATTACAAATCAATAAAACAACTTAAACCTAAAGCATTGCTGTCTACAGTTATATTGAGCAACATATAAGGTATCATTCACAAGCATATGGTTATAGACAAAATCAGTTAGCATCTGGTATTACACCTGGCTGCCATAACACTTCAATCGTATACATATCTATACGCCTGTATCAATTCTCATGCACTTATATATGTATATTCATATACATTCGCATACCCATTTACAGAAAAATATTAAAAAAAGTATAAAGGTGTAGTTCTCCATGGCCACCGTATGCGGTCATATCAAAATATATGAAACGGTGTCCCGGGCGAGCCACATAGCACATTCCTATATTGCGCCCTCTTAACAATTTCCTATGCTCATCTGGTGACTTCTGGGTGATTAAGTTGGGGCTAAGCTTGCATCCGCAGCTGTTGTTATGCAGGTGCCCCTAACATATGGTGATGACAACCATCTATCCCATATCGCGTAATATTTAGTGATGGCTTTCCTGGACACATAGACAAATTTTTCATGCGCCACTGTAGTATTCACTAAGGCAATCCATGAGTCAATATCTGGGCCATCAGGTGCCATCCATGATCGGGCTATAGAAACCTGTGCAAGAGCACACAAGTTGATAACGTAACGCCTGGAGGGGGCATCCAGCAACTCCTCATCCACCACCGCCAACACACATACAGGGGGGGTCAGTACATCCGCAGGTATACCAGTAGAGACCATAATCTTGAGTACATCTTGCCAGAAGGTATTAACTATCCTACAGGACCAAATCATGTGCCAGAAGGTGCCCCCATCTAGAGTACACTTGGGGCATTTAGAATCCATTCTTCCTCCGAATCTCATTAACCTCTCAGGAGTAATATAGACTCTATGTAAAACAAACAGATGCACCTGTTGGTAACGGACCGCTGTGGTCGCCAGTCTAGAGGCACCCAGTGCATCTTCCCAGGTATCATTAGATATGGGCCCCAGATCATTTTCCCATTTAGATTTAAGAGAAAGAAGGGTCTCACAATGATAGGTACGTAATAGAACCGAATAGAATATGGAGATAGTACAACTTTGAAGCTTATCAAATAGTTCCCTTACTGGTGTGTCCCGGAGCAGCAGGGGAGCGTTCGCAAATTGAGTTTGGCAAGCATGACGGAGTTGTAGATATCGGTAAAAATAGAAGGTAGGAATATTGTAATTCTCCTGCAATTGTTGGAAAGACTTAAATACCCCCATATGATACAATTGCCCAAGAGACTGCACTCCCCGGGTACTCCATACCTCCCTCATCTGTAACGATGCAAGCTCCCCAAGAGATTGTGCATAGGCTAGAGGCGTCTCCGGGTCCCAACCCTCTCCATGTAGCAATTTATGCGCCTGTCTCCATACCATAATTGCTTGCCTGACAACTGGAAGATTAAGTAGCGATACATTGTCGCTCAGCAGTAGTTGTAATGGGGTGCAGTTCCGATCTGTTATATAGAGAATTCGGGAGATTAATTCATCTCTACCAGGGTCATGTAACCACTTACTAATATGTACCATTTGTGCCGCTAAGTAATATAATCTGAATTTAGGGAGGCCCAGTCCTCCAGAGTCACGTGGGCGCGTGAGGGTATCTAATTTTATTCTGACTCGTCGTTTAGACCATACGATAGAGGACAGAAGACTATCTATTTTCCTAAAGGTTTTTAATGGGAGATATACAGGGGAGTGCTGTAGCGCATATAGCAACTTAGGCAGGGCCACCATTTTCACTAAATTAATTCTACCCGTTATAGTTAGAGGTAGAGTCCCCCAGACCGCAATACGGGAGTACAAATAGTCCATGTGTGGTTTTATGTTTAGGGAAAAGTATTGAGAAGGATTATTTGTGACCCAGATTCCCAAGTACTTGAATGAGTCCACCCAGCGTAGAGGTAGGGTCACAGGCGGAGCCCCAGGACAAGTACCCTTAAAGGGCATTATGCAGGACTTATCCCAATTTATGGACAAGCCAGAATACCCGCCATAAGTGTCTATAATACTCAGCACGTGCGGCATGGTATTGCAATAGTCTGATATGAACAGCAGAATATCATCCGCGTATAAAGCAATCTTGTCCGTGGTGGGGCCCACCCGGAACCCCCCCACTCGCAAGTCAGAACGCAGCAAGCACGCCAAGGGTTCCACTGCTATGGCAAAAAGGATAGGGGATAGTGGGCAGCCCTGTCTTGTACCCCTAGCCAGAGGGAATGCAGAGGAGGTGAATCCATTTATCGAGACCCTGGCTGATGGTGCGGAGTAAAGTAATTTGACCCACCTTATAAAGCGTGGTCCTATACCGAAGCGGGCCATAGACCCCCACAAGAACGCCCACTCCACTGAATCAAAAGCTTTAGCAGCGTCGAGAGACACTACCACTGAAGTGTCGGCGTCCCCGCGAGGGGCCTGTAGGTGTGTAAACAAACGCCTAAGGTTAGTTAGAGTGGATCGCCCCGGTACAAAACCTGTCTGATCTGTGTGTATAATTTGGGTGATAACGGAGTTGAGTCTAAGTGCCAGGATCTTTGCTAACACCTTGATGTCAGTTGTAAGTAGCGAAATAGGTCTATATGAATCCACCCGCTCCGGGTTCTTATCCGGTTTCAATAGCACTATTATCAAAGCCTCAGTCATAGAATCCGGCAGCGACCCCAACTCCAACAGGTCATTGAACAGATCAAGTAATCTAGGGCCATAAAAATCAATATGTTTCTTATATAGCTCAATAGGAATTCCATCTAATCCTGGTGCCTTGCCTCCAGGAAATGATTTGATGGCTGTTTCAATCTCCGTCAATGACAAAGGGGAGTCCAGGAATTCAACCGCCACATTAGAGAGTGAAGGCAATGGTAAACCAACAAGATAATTATTTATTTCCGCCGAATCAGCCGACAGTCTCGTACTATACAGATTTTTATAATAAGCAACAAATTGGTCTGCTATTTCCGGGGTCTTTACATAAGTTACACCATCATCTCCGTCTATCGCAAGGACATTATTAGAGGATCTATCTGCCGCTGCTAAATATGCTAGATGAGTACCAGGTCTATCGCCCGTAGCATAATAAGAGTGTTGGGCATACATCAAACGGTATTTGGCTTTATCAGATAGACAGCACCTCCATTTGGACTGCGCAAGCAACCATGCGTCCTTGGAGGTATCCAACCCATCTTGCAAATATTGGATTTCTAGGGACCTACAGGAAGCCTCAAGTTCCATTTCTTGGCGTTTGTAGCCATTTTTTAAAGTAGCAATCCGTCTAATTAGGGAACCACGTATAAATGCTTTAAATGCGTCCCAGAGAATTGCTGGTCCAGCAGTGCCCCCATTCAGCTCCAAAAACTCCCGCCAAGCAAGCTCAAGCTCCGCCCCAGTGCCCATCTGTGAAAGCCAGAATGAGTTGAGTTTCCAAAACAACTGTCCCCGGGCTCCCCCAGTATCCAAATTCAACAGTACTGGTGAGTGGTCAGAGATTCCTCTAGTTACGTACTGGATATCAACAATCTTGGGAACTAAACAGGGGGAGACCAGGGACATGTCGATCCTAGAAAATGAGGAGTAGATAGGGGAAAAGTAGGAGAACTGTCGAGCAGCTGGATGCCGCACCCTCCAGACGTCCACCAAACCCATACCCTCCACCAGCAGAGCAAAATTACCCGGACGTGGGCGAGGCACAGTAGCACTGGTGCTGAAGCTATCCGCTCTATGATCCATGACATTATTAAAGTCCCCAGTGCAGACGGTGGGAGTATTGGGGTAAAGGGACATAAACTCAGCAGCCTTGCGTAAAACCTCCGGGGAATACGGTGGAGGTATGTAAATAGCCAATAATAATAAAGACATGGAGTTTATTTGACATTTAAGAAAAACGTACCGTCCCCACTGATCTACCTGGACCTGGTCTAAAACAAATGGGAGAGATCTTCGGATCAGAACGGAGACGCCCCTGGAATGGGAGGTATGAGTGGAATGATATAGCCACCCAATCCATGGCTTTTTAAGAGATAGAACTTTGGCTCCCTCCAGGTGCGTCTCCATAAGACAAACGACATCTGCGGAGTACTGCCTAATCTGCCGAAGCACCAGGGCCCTCTTAACTTTGTCATTAAGGCCTCGCACATTCCAGGATAAGATTTTTAGACTAGGTGATGCCATAATGCATAATAGCACCAAGTGCTAGATGTGTCCACAACATTGAAAATACTCTAAACATGTCGCCACAGCAATGCTTATAAAACAACCACCCAATAAATCCTCCCTTCTCCCCCATACGCCCCCCCACCCTGTATACCGGCCCGAACTGTGGCATACCTAATCCCAAAAAAACCCCCTCCCCACAACTAAACAACTAGTAAAGAGGACAAAAAATACAGCGGTCGCGAGCAGGCGTTGCTCCCCCGCCATAACCTAATCCCCCCCAGGACCAGATAAGCACCCGACCTCCGACCATGTAAGGACCGGATATCAAGTGCAGCATTTAGTATATTACCAATAACAGCTGTATCGATGACCTAGTAGGAAAAAGTTAACAAACATTAATACATTAGCTGTATACACAAATACTCAATGACATAAATCACAGCCCTGCCAACGGACAGTTTCAACATTCAGTCATTTGACAGGGGGCGCCCTGCCGGGAACTGCCCGTCAAGCCACGTCGCCGCCTCCCTCGGGGTCAAAAAAAATTTAGTCTCTCCACCCGCGACCACCCTCAACTTTGAAGGAAAAAGCATAGCATAAGGGAGATTAAGCTCCCGGAGACGCCTCTTAATTGGAAGGAACTGGGCTCTCTCCTTCTGGACGTCAACCGCAAAATCAGGAAATACAGAGATCCGGGTACCATTCCACTTGAGTGGGCCCTTGGTGCGTGCCAGGGTGAGTACCTTGTCCCGATCCTTGAAGTGGAGGAATTTAGCTATAAATGTACGGGGAGGGGCCCCCGGAGGTAACGGCCGCATAGGGATTCTATGTGCTCGTTCCACCGCGTAATGTGATGTAAAAGCATCCGACCCAAAGAAATCTGTAAGCCATTTCTCCAAAAACTGCTCAGGTGCATCTCCCTCCTCCTTTTCCGGCAAGCCCACGAACCGAATGTTATTTCGTCTCAGGCGCCCCTCCATGTCGGTCAATTTTTTCTGCACCTCCGACATCTGTGATTCAAGGGCAGTGGTGCGTCGGCCAAGCGGAGCCACAGTGTCTTCGACAGTAGAAATGCGGGTTTCCGCCTCTCCCACTCTCTCTCTAACTCGTTGTAGATCCTGATGAATCAAGGATAGATCTGATTGCACCTGGGTGATCTTTTCAGCCAGTCTGCCTTCGCTGGCATTTACTGCGTCCAGTACCCTTTGGAGAGCATCCTCTGAGGTCTCTGGAGGGCCGGAGCCCGCACTTGTAGCCGGGGAGGGGGGAGAGGATCCATCCCGCGACCCCCCCGTTCTCTTATCTTGCGCGGGAGGGTTTCTAGCGTATTTTTCAAGCTTGGCCGCAGCCTGGGAATTCTTCCCCATAGTATTCGTTATAGGCACCCCACAGGGAGTAGCAGCACTTATATGAGAGAGTTATGGTGAACCAAGCAGGTACGCCTCCAGACCGTGCTAGAGTAGCAACTCAGGAGTTACACAATGGTACACCGGCAGTCTCCAGCCGGATATATATAATGAAAAGAGAAGCAAGGGATGGTGTAAATATATATAGCTGAGCAGCAGGGTCAGAGCCTCCTAATGTGATGCCGCGTGACCGCCTGATGGGGCAGGGAGTTAAGCAGCGTCCCCCCAGATCAAAGCCGTGGAGTAAATATATATGGCCCCTACTATAGGCTTCCAGGCAGGAAAGATTCAGGACGTTCAGCCAGGGATGTGCAGCAGGAGGATAGGGGGGAGGGGTGCAGGTCGGCAACCAGCTTAGGCGGGCCCCCACAGATTCACTGTCTCGTATCGGAAAGTACCTGTCTTTCTTTTCCAGTCAGGATGGGTGAATGGCCAGGTCAGTGGGCGCAGCAGCCAGCAGCTTGGTGTGGTCAGAGCGGTCCTCCAGGCTTCCCAGAATGTTCCTGTGGGTAGTGCAGCACAGCTCCACTCAGGGGTCTCGGATGGCTGCAGCGATCACGGGAGCCGCACTTCCGGTCCCCCAGGTCTGCAGCGGTGTGTAATGGTGTCAGGCTCAAGGGCGTCCCGGGCTGCCCCAGCAGGCTGACAGTGCGGCAGCAAACTCCCCTCTCTCCCTTCCCCAAATGCGCGGCCAGCGGTGGAGAGCCGGAGCCGAACTTCCGGTTTTCAGGGCGGCACGGATATGTGGCGGTGTTTTGCGTGCTGCTCTCCAGGCGCCACAGACCCCTCTCACGTTCCCCAGCAGGCACTCCAGGACGGCGGGCGATCGCTTCCTCTCCCCTCCAGGTACACACGGGTCTCAGCGGTGTACGGGAGCCACGGGAGCCGAACTTCCGGTCCGCGGCGTGCACGCTGCGACGGCTTCAGCGCCGGGCAGGGCCCGCCGAGTGAGTAGGGCTGCAGGAGACAGAGGATGCACGAGATCCGTTCCAGATTCACTCCATGTGGGTAGTGGGTGTTCATGCAGCATTGGGTATAAAATCAGACCCTGGGGGGGAATAAAGGATAGTATTGCAGGATGTAACGGCAGGAGAGCTGCACAGTTCAGGTGCTACTCCATGCTCGTCTAGGCCACGCCCCGATTGATATTGTTTTTAGTAGCAGTACTACAAGGCCCAGCAAGCCTCCCCCGCAAGCTGGTACTTGGAGAACCACAAGTACCAGCATGCGGCGGAAAAACGGGCCCGCTGGTACCTGTAGTACTACTACTAAAAAAATACCCCAATAAAGACAACACACACACACCTTGAAAGTATAACTTTAATACATACATACACACCTCCATATACACATACTTACCTTATGTTCACACGACGGTCGGTCCTCTTCTCCAGTAGAATCCATGGTGTACCTGTAGAAAAAATTATACTCACATAATCCAGTGTTTTCGGCTCCTCGGGAACTCCTTTTGTAATCCACGTACTTGAAAAAAATTAAAAAACGGATACCCGACCACGAACTGAAAGGGGACCCATGTTTTCACATGGGCCCCCTTTCCCCGAATGCCAGAAACCCACTCTGACTGATGTCTAAGTGGGTTTCCTCAGCCAATCAGGGCGCGCCACGTTGTAGCACCCTCCTGATCGGCTGTGTGCTCCTGTACTGTCTGACAGGCGGCACACGGCAGTGTTACAATGTAGCGCCTATGCGCTCCATTGTAACCAATGGTGGGAACTTTCAGGTCAGCGGTTGACCGAAAGTGACCTGACCGCTGACCTGAAAGTTCCCACCATTGGTTACAATGGAGCGCATAGGCGCTACATTGTAACACTGCCGTGTGCCGCCTGTCAGTCAGTACAGGAGCACACAGCCGATCAGGAGGGTGCCACAACGTGGCGCTCCCTGATTGGCTGAAGAAACCCACTTAGACATCAGTCAGAGTGGGTTTCTGGCATTCGGGGAAAGGGGACCCATGTGAAAACATGGGCCCCCTTTCAGTGCGTGGCTCGGGTCTCCGTTTTGTTTTTTTAATCAAGTACGTGGATTACAAAAGGATTATCCGAGGAGCCTGGTACCCTGGATCTGGTGAGTATAATTTATTCAACAGGTACCCCATGGATTCTACTGGACAAGAGGACCGACCTGCGTGTGAACATAAGGTAAGTATGTATGTATGTTTGTGTGGATGGATGTAATAAAACTTTACTTTCAAGGTGTGTGTGTTTTGTCTTTTTTTGGGTATTTTTTTAGTAGTAGTACTACAGGTACCAGCGGGCCCGTTTTTCCGCCGCATGCTGGTACTTGTGGTTCTCCAAGTACCAGCATGTGGGGGAGGCTTGCTGGGCCTTGTAGTACTGCTACTAAAAACAATATCTTACACTTTTACAAAAAGGCTATCAGCCCCCCATCCGCAGCCCATTGGATGGGGGGGACAGCCTCGGGCTTCACCCCTGGCCCTTGGGTGGCTGGGGGGGGACCCCTTGATTGAAGGGGTCCCCACTCCCCCAGGGTACCCCGGCCAGGGGTGACTAGTTGGATATTTGATGCCACGGCCGCAGGGCACTGTATAAAAGTGACCCCCGGCTGTGGCATTACCTGTCCAGCTAGTGGAGCCCGGTGCTGGTTTTAAAAATACGGGGGACCCCTACGCTTTTTGTCCCCCATATTTTTGGAACCAGGACCAGGCGCAGAGCCCGATGCTGGTTGCTTAAATATGGGGGAACCCCTGTCATTTTTCCCCCCATATTTCTGCAACCAGGATCGGCTCAAAGAGCCCGAGGCTGGTTATGCTTAGGAGGGGGGACCCCACGCAATTTTTTTTTCAACAAATTAACACTTTCCCACCCCTTCCCACTGATATACATGCACGGATCTCATGGATCCGTGCATGCCTATCCAATCATGGCTCAAAAAAGCAGGTCTGTTTTTTTTAGCACTTTTTTACGAGTTGTATTTTTTCACGGCAGTGTTTTTTTTTTTTTTGCTTTGCACTTCTTAGTAAATGACCGAGATTCATACTTAAACAGCCGCGTTTTGACCGATGGTGTATTCATTCGTATTTTTTTTGTTGGACTTCAAAAAAAATACGAATGCCCTCATCACTGCCGAGATTTGAGTTTAGTAAATTCCCGAGATGACACTTTGAAGAAAAAACGGCATCTCGGACAAAATCGGGACCTTAGTAAATATACCCCACAGTGTTCAATTACTGGCTACATTCAATATTATGTTTTTCAGGTTCTTTATTCCAATTAGTATAAATGAACCTAAATGAACCTTGATTTTTTGGAGCAAGCAACAACAATCTGTAAAACCCCAATAATATTGTTCATTTACTGAAAAAAGGCTGATGATGTCATCCAGTAAATGAACACCCCCCCCCCCCTTACTTTATACAAGACAATCCACATAGTTTTTCACATCAGAGTATCAAATTGTAACCCTTTTACAGCTTTTACCGGTATGTAGTGAAGTATAAACACTGTATTGTTATTTTATAAAGTTTTACAAATTAGGCAGTTCATAACCTTATTATTTTGAGGAGAAGGCAGCTGAGACTCAATCAAACCAGAAACAGAATTCCATTTGCAAGCAAGTCATGTGAGGTCGAGAACCAAATCGGAATCTAACTAACATAAGAAGGATTCACAGCATAAAATTAGACGCTTGTTATGATCTGAGAAAACTAAACCTTCCTTTCATACTTTAAATCTGAAGTTGCAGTAGACTTATACTTTAATCAGAATCAGAATCAGCTTTACTGGCCAGGTATACTTGCGTATACTAGGAATTTGTCTTCGGTTTGCTATACAACAGCCAAGTAGGTAACAGATAAGCAGGTGGAGGGGGAGGGGAGGGGTGGGGGCAAGTAGAGTCAGACAGATAGGTATACCCTAGGGACACAAGTGGGTTACATGTGCGTCTAGTCAGTCAATGTTCAAAGTTCAGCAGGCGGACCTCTTGGGGAAGGAAACTTTTGAAGCTTAAAGTGGACCTGGCAGGGATGGCCCTGTAACGCCTGCCTGTAGATAGCAAGTTAAACATGCTGTGGCCGGGGTGTAGCTGTTTTTTTACTGTCTTCGTTGCCTGCTTTTTAGCTCTGGACAGGTACAGGTCCTGGACTGAGGGAAGGTCAGCCCCGATGATCTTCTTTGTGGTTCTGACCACCTTTTGGAGCCTGCATCTGTCCCTCGCACTAGCGGAGCCGTACCATACCAGTATCGAGGAACACAGTACCGACTCCACAATCGCGGAGAAGAGGAGCAGAAGCTTCTGTGGGATGTTGAACTTCCTTAGTTGCCTGAGGAAGAACAACCTCTGCTGTGCTTTCCCGACAGTGGCATCAGCGTTGGACCCCCATTTAAGGTCCCAGGAGATTGTGGTCCCCAGGAACTTGAAGGAGTCCACTAGCAATACCACACTGTCAGCAATCGTTAGCGGAGGTGCACCAGCTGACTTCTTCCTGAAGTCCACTATCATCTCGACAGTTTTGAGGGGGTTGAGCTCAAGGTTGTTGTGGCTGCACCACTGGGCCAACCGGTCTAATTCCCGTCTATAGGCCGATTCATCGCCGTCCTTGATGAGGCTGATGACGGTGGTGTCGTCATCAAATTTGATGAACTTTACTGATTGCGCCTCTGAGGTGCAGTCATTTGTGTACAGGGAGAAGAGCAGGGGTTAGAGGACACATCCCTGAGGGGCCCCTGTACTAACGGACCGCGCTTGAAAGATCAATTCCCCCGCTTTCACCACCTGTGTCCTATCTGTCAGGAAGTCTACTATCCAGGAACAGGCAGGTTCAGGGACCCCTAGCCGAAGTAATTTGGGGTGGAGGATGCTGGGAACAATTGTATTGAAGGCCAAGCTGAAATCTACAAACAGGACCCTCGTGTAGGTACCGGGAATGTCTAGGTGCTGTAGAATGTAGTGCAGGCCCAGGTTGACTGCATCCTCGACACACCAATTCGATCGATAGGCGAACTGTACGGTGTCCAGTTGGGGACCAGTCACAGTTTTCAGGTGATTCAAAACCATATGCTCGAATGTTTTCATGACCACAGACATCAGTGTTATCGGCCTGTAGTTGTTCAGGCTTATGATAGAGGGTTTCTTGGGGACCGGGATGATAGTGGACCTTTTGAGGCAGGAAGGAACTTTCTGTAGCTTCAACGATTTGTTGAAGATCTGCAGATCTAAAACCAGAATGTGCAGTAGACTCACAATTTTTTGGGTAGTTCCCCGCATACCCATACCCTCCAACATCATTTAAGAGGAGACAAATCCAAAAAAGGGGCGTGGCCATGGGTAAAGTGGGCATGGCCACATGGCTCTGCCATAGGAAGCAATAGACAAGAAAGATGCTGAAAATTGGTACATAGCCCTTTTTGGCCGGTACAGATCATTAAAAAATGGTACTGTACTGGCCAAAAAGGTATAGTTGGAGGGTATGCATACCTGGAAGAATGGGTGGAACTTCCACATCCCGCCCACTTCCTAGTGAAATGGACAGGGTGGCAAGATATTACCGGGAATCCATATAGAGGTGACGGGGCTAAAATGGCATAAATTGGGCCATTTCAGCCCCACTGCTTTTGCACAGATCTAAGACTTGCATAATTTAGCAGAAATATGAATGTGGCCTAAATATATGACAGTCTGGCCCTGCCTCCTGATGTGGCCATTAGCAATAGTAGGCAAGTATGATTTGCAGGCACTGGCAGGGCCGGATTAAGGATCGTGGGGGCCCAGGGGCAACAAAGTTGTGGGGGCCCTCACTACGTTGCCCGAGTACCCCCCCACACATACACACAGACACACACAAACACACACCTCCTTACATCTAGTCCCTACCAACTCTATCTAGCCTTAACTTCTTCTGTCTACCCCCAACCATCCTCAGTCTTCTATATACCCCTTCCTGTCTGTACTTACCCCCATAGTCTTTTACCCACCCCCTCCTATACTTAGCTGCACACGTCCTCTCCCTATCATCTCCAATGCACGAGTGAAAATGGCGGCGACGCGCGACTCCTTATATAGAATACGAATCTCGCGAGAATCCGACAGCGGGATGATGACTTTCGGGCGCGCTCGGGTTAACCGAGCAAGGCGGGAAGATTCGAGTTTGCCTCGGACCCGTGTAAAATGGGTGAAGTTCGGGGCGGTTTGGATTCCGAGGAACCGACCCCGCTCATCACTACTCTACACCCTCCTATTCTTACCCCCACAGTTCTATCTACCCCACTCCTGTAATTACCCCCACAGCCCTCTCTCTACTCTCTACTGTACTTACCCCAACAGTCCTCTCACTACCCTTTCCTGTACTTACCCCAACAGTCCTCTCTTTACTAGAGATGAGCGCCTGAAATTTTTCGGGTTTTGTGTTTTGGTTTTGGGTTCGGTTCCGCGGCCGTGTTTTGGGTTCGAACGCGTTTTGGCAAAACCTCACCGAATTTTTTTTGTCGGATTCGGGTGTGTTTTGGATTCGGGTGTTTTTTTCAAAAAACACTAAAAAACAGCTTAAATCATAGAATTTGGGGGTCATTTTGATCCCAAAGTATTATTAACCTCAAAAACCATAATTTACACTCATTTTCAGTCTATTCTGAATACCTCACACCTCACAATATTATTTTTAGTCCTAAAATTTGCACCGAGGTCGCTGTGTGAGTAAGATAAGCGACCCTAGTGGCCGACACAAACACCGGGCCCATCTAGGAGTGGCACTGCAGTGTCACGCAGGATGTCCCTTCCAAAAAACCCTCCCCAAACAGCACATGACGCAAAGAAAAAAAGAGGCGCAATGAGGTAGCTGTGTGAGTAAGATTAGCGACCCTAGTGGCCGACACAAACACCGGGCCCATCTAGGAGTGGCACTGCAGTGTCACGCAGGATGGCCCTTCCAAAAAACCCTCCCCAAACAGCACATGACGCAAAGAAAAAAAGAGGCGCAATGAGGTAGCTGTGTGAGTAAGATTAGCGACCCTAGTGGCCGACACAAACACCGGGCCCATCTAGGAGTGGCACTGCAGTGTCACGCAGGATGTCCCTTCCAAAAAACCCTCCCCAATCAGCACATGATGCAAAGAAAAAGAAAAGAAAAAAGAGGTGCAAGATGGAATTGTCCTTGGGCCCTCCCACCCACCCTTATGTTGTATAAACAAAACAGGACATGCACACTTTAACCAACCCATCATTTCAGTGACAGGGTCTGCCACACGACTGTGACTGATATGACGGGTTGGTTTGGACCCCCCCAAAAAAGAAGCAATTAATCTCTCCTTGCACAAACTGGCTCTACAGAGGCAAGATGTCCACCTCATCATCACCCTCCGATATATCACCGTGTACATCCCCCTCCTCACAGATTATCAATTCGTCCCCACTGGAATCCACCATCTCAGCTCCCTGTGTACTTTGTGGAGGCAATTGCTGCTGGTCAATGTCTCCGCGGAGGAATTGATTATAATTCATTTTAATGAACATCATCTTCTCCACATTTTCTGGATGTAACCTCGATTGCTGACAAGGTGAGCGGCGGCACTAAACACTCTTTCGGAGTACACACTTGTGGGAGGGCAACTTAGGTAGAATAAAGCCAGTTTGTGCAAGGGCCTCCAAATTGCCTCTTTTTCCTGCCAGTATAAGTACGGACTGTGTGACGTGCCTACTTGGATGCGGTCACTCATATAATCCTCCACCATTCTATCAATGTTGAGAGAATCATATGCAGTGACAGTAGACGACATGTCCGTAATCGTTGTCAGGTCCTTCAGTCCGGACCAGATGTCAGCATCAGCAGTCGCTCCAGACTGCCCTGCATCACCGCCAGCGGGTGGGCTCGGAATTCTGAGCCTTTTCCTCGCACCCCCAGTTGCGGGAGAATGTGAAGGAGGAGATGTTGACAGGTCGCGTTCCGCTTGACTTGACAATTTTGTCACCAGCAGGTCTTTCAACCCCAGCAGACTTGTGTCTGCCGGAAAGAGAGATCCAAGGTAGGCTTTAAATCTAGGATCGAGCACGGTGGCCAAAATGTAGTGCTCTGATTTCAACAGATTGACCACCCGTGAATCCTTGTTAAGCGAATTAAGGGCTCCATCCACAAGTCCCACATGCCTAGCGGAATCGCTCCGTGTTAGCTCCTCCTTCAATGTCTCCAGCTTCTTCTGCAAAAGCCTGATGAGGGGAATGACCTGACTCAGGCTGGCAGTGTCTGAACTGACTTCACGTGTGGCAAGTTCAAAGGGCATCAGAACCTTGCACAACGTTGAAATCATTCTCCACTGCGCTTGAGACAGGTGCATTCCACCTACTATATCGTGCTCAATTGTATAGGCTTGAATGGCCTTTTGCTGCTCCTCCAACCTCTGAAGCATATAGAGGGTTGAATTCCACCTCGTTACCACTTCTTGCTTCAGATGATGGCAGGGCAGGTTCAGTAGTTTTTGGTGGTGCTCCAGTCTTCTGTACGTGGTGCCTGTACGCCGAAAGTGTCCCGCAATTCTTCTGGCCACCGACAGCATCTCTTGCACGCCCCTGTCGTTTTTTAAAAAATTCTGCACCACCAAATTCAAGGTATGTGCAAAACATGGGACGTGCTGGAATTTGCCCATATTTAATGCACACACAATATTGCTGGCGTTGTCCGATGCCACAAATCCACAGGAGAGTCCAATTGGGGTAAGCCATTCCGCGATGATCTTCCTCAGTTGCCGTAAGAGGTTTTCAGCTGTGTGCGTATTCTGGAAAGTGGTGATACAAAGCGTAGCCTGCCTAGGAAAGAGTTGGCGTTTGCGAGATGCTGCTACTGGTGCCGCCGCTGCTGTTCTTGCGGCGGGAGTCCATACATCTACCCAGTGGGCTGTCACAGTCATATAGTCCTGACCCTGCCCTGCTCCACTTGTCCACATGTCCGTGGTTAAGTGGACATTGGGTACAACTGCATTTTTTAGGACACTGGTGAGTCTTTTTCTGACGTCCGTGTACATTCTCGGTATCGCCTGCCTAGAGAAGTGGAACCTAGATGGTATTTGGTAACGGGGGCACACTGCCTCAATAAATTGTCTAGTTCCCTGTGAACTAACGGTGGATACCGGACGCACGTCTAACACCAACATAGTTGTCAAGGCCTCAGTTATCCGCTTTGCAGTAGGATGACTGCTGTGATATTTCATCTTCCTCGCAAAGGACTGTTGAACAGTCAATTGCTTACTGGAAGTAGTACAAGTGGGCTTACGACTTCCCCTCTGGGATGACCATCGACTCCCAGCGGCAACAACAGCAGCGCCAGCAGCAGTAGGCGTTACACGCAAGGATGCATCGGAGGAATCCCAGGCAGGAGAGGACTCGTCAGAATTGCCAGTGACATGGCCTGCAGGACTATTGGCATTCCTGGGGAAGGAGGAAATTGACACTGAGGGAGTTGGTGGGGTGGTTTGCGTGAGCTTGGTTACAAGAGAAAGGGATTTACTGGTCAGTGGACTGCTTCCGCTGTCACCCAAAGTTTTTGAACTTGTCACTGACTTATTATGAATGCGCTGCAGGTGACGTATAAGGGAGGATGTTCCGAGGTGGTTAACGTCCTTACCCCTACTTATTACAGCTTGACAAAGGGAACACACGGCTTGACACCTGTTGTCCGCATTTCTGGTGAAATACCTCCACACCGAAGAGCTGATTTTTTTGGTATTTTCACCTGGCATGTCAACGGCCATATTCCTCCCACGGACAACAGGTGTCTCCCCGGGTGCCTGACTTAAACAAACCACCTCACCATCAGAATCCTCCTGGTCAATTTCCTCCCCAGCGCCAGCAACACCCATATCCTCCTCATCCTGGTGTACTTCAACACTGACATCTTCAATCTGACTATCAGGAACTGGACTGCGGGTGCTCCTTCCAGCACTTGCAGGGGGCGTGCAAATGGTGGAAGGCGCATGCTCTTCACGTCCAGTGTTGGGAAGGTCAGGCATCGCAACCGACACAATTGGACTCTCCTTGTGGATTTGGGATTTCGAAGAATGCACAGTTCTTTGCTGTGCTGCTTTTGCCAGCTTGAGTCTTTTCATTTTTCTAGCGAGAGGCTGAGTGCTTCCATCCTCATGTGAAGCTGAACCACTAGCCATGAACATAGGCCAGGGCCTCAGCCGTTCCTTGCCACTCCGTGTGGTAAATGGCATATTGGCAAGTTTACGCTTCTCCTCCGACAATTTTATTTTAGGTTTTGGAGTCCTTTTTTTTCTGATATTTGGTGTTTTGGATTTGACATGCTCTGTACTATGACATTGGGCATCGGCCTTGGCAGACGACGTTGCTGGCATTTCATCGTCTCGGCCATGACTAGTGGCAGCAGCTTCAGCACGAGGTGGAAGTGGATCTTGATCTTTCCCTATTTTGGAACCTCAACATTTTTGTTCTCCATATTTTAATAGGCACAACTAAAAGGCACCTCAGGTAAACAATGGAGATGGATACTAGTATACAATTATGGACTGCCTGCCGAGTGCAGACACAGAGGTAGCCACAGCCGTGAACTACCGTACTGTACTGTGTCTGCTGCTAATATAGACTGGTTGATAAAGAGATAGTATACTCGTAACTAGTATGTATGTATAAAGAAAGAAAGAAAAACCACGGTTAGGTGGTATATACAATTATGGACGGGCTGCCGAGTGCCGACACAGAGGTAGCCACAGCCGTGAACTACCGCACTGTACTGTGTCTGCTGCTAATATAGACTGGTTGATAAAGAGATAGTATACTCGTAACTAGTATGTATGTATAAAGAAAGAAAAAAAAACCACGGTTAAGTGGTATATACAATTATGGACGGGCTGCCGAGTGCCGACACAGAGGTAGCCACAGCCGTGAACTACCGCACTGTACTGTGTCTGCTGCTAATATATAGACTGGTTGATAAAGAGATAGTATACTCGTAACTAGTATGTATGTATAAAGAAAGAAAAAAAAACCACGGTTAGGTGGTATATACAATTATGGACGGGCTGCCGAGTGCCGACACAGAGGTATCCACAGCCGTGAACTACCGCACTGTACTGTGTCTGCTGCTAATATATAGACTGGTTGATAAAGAGATAGTATACTCGTAACTAGTATGTATGTATAAAGAAAGAAAAAAAAACCACGGTTAGGTGGTATATACAATTATGGACGGGCTGCCGAGTGCCGACACAGAGGTAGCCACAGCCGTGAACTACCGCACTGTACTGTGTCTGCTGCTAATATAGACTGGTTGATAAAGAGATAGTATACTCGTAACTAGTATGTATGTATAAAGAAAGAAAAAAAAACCACGGTTAGGTGGTATATACAATTATGTAGAGATGAGCGCCTGAAATTTTTCGGGTTTTGTGTTTTGGTTTTGGGTTCGGTTCCGCGGCCGTGTTTTGGGTTCGAACGCGTTTTGGCAAAACCTCACCGAATTTTTTTTGTCGGATTCGGGTGTGTTTTGGATTCAGGTGTTTTTTTCAAAAAACACTAAAAAACAGCTTAAATCATAGAATTTGGGGGTCATTTTGATCCCAAAGTATTATTAACCTCAAAAACCATAATTTACACTCATTTTCAGTCTATTCTGAATACCTCACACCTCACAATATTATTTTTAGTCCTAAAATTTGCACCGAGGTCGCTGTGTGAGTAAGATAAGCGACCCTAGTGGCCGACACAAACACCGGGCCCATCTAGGAGTGGCACTGCAGTGTCACGCAGGATGTCCCTTCCAAAAAACCCTCCCCAAACAGCACATGACGCAAAGAAAAAAAGAGGCGCAATGAGGTAGCTGTGTGAGTAAGATTAGCGACCCTAGTGGCCGACACAAACACCGGGCCCATCTAGGAGTGGCACTGCAGTGTCACGCAGGATGTCCCTTCCAAAAAACCCTCCCCAAACAGCACATGACGCAAAGAAAAAAAGAGGCGCAATGAGGTAGCTGACTGTGTGAGTAAGATTAGCGACCCTAGTGGCCGACACAAACACCGGGCCCATCTAGGAGTGGCACTGCAGTGTCACACAGGATGTCCCTTCCAAAAAACCCTCCCCAATCAGCACATGATGCAAAGAAAAAGAAAAGAAAAAAGAGGTGCAAGATGGAATTGTCCTTGGGCCCTCCCACCCACCCTTATGTTGTATAAACAAAACAGGACATGCACACTTTAACCAACCCATCATTTCAGTGACAGGGTCTGCCACACGACTGTGACTGATATGACGGGTTGGTTTGGACCCCCCCCAAAAAAGAAGCAATTAATCTCTCCTTGCACAAACTGGCTCTACAGAGGCAAGATGTCCACCTCATCTTCACCCTCCGATATATCACCGTGTACATCCCCCTCCTCACAGATTATCAATTCGTCCCCACTGGAATCCACCATCTCAGCTCCCTGTGTACTTTGTGGAGGCAATTGCTGCTGGTCAATGTCTCCGCGGAGGAATTGATTATAATTCATTTTAATGAACATCATCTTCTCCACATTTTCTGGATGTAACCTCGTACGCCGATTGCTGACAAGGTGAGCGGCGGCACTAAACACTCTTTCGGAGTACACACTTGTGGGAGGGCAACTTAGGTAGAATAAAGCCAGTTTGTGCAAGGGCCTCCAAATTGCCTCTTTTTCCTGCCAGTATAAGTACGGACTGTGTGACGTGCCTACTTGGATGCGGTCACTCATATAATCCTCCACCATTCTATCAATGTTGAGAGAATCATATGCAGTGACAGTAGACGACATGTCCGTAATCGTTGTCAGGTCCTTCAGTCCGGACCAGATGTCAGCATCAGCAGTCGCTCCAGACTGCCCTGCATCACCGCCAGCGGGTGGGCTCGGAATTCTGAGCCTTTTCCTCGCACCCCCAGTTGCGGGAGAATGTGAAGGAGGAGATGTTGACAGGTCGCGTTCCGCTTGACTTGACAATTTTGTCACCAGCAGGTCTTTCAACCCCAGCAGACTTGTGTCTGCCGGAAAGAGAGATCGAAGGTAGGCTTTAAATCTAGGATCGAGCACGGTGGCCAAAATGTAGTGCTCTGATTTCAACAGATTGACCACCCGTGAATCCTTGTTAAGCGAATTAAGGGCTGCATCCACAAGTCCCACATGCCTAGCGGAATCGCTCCCTTTTAGCTCCTTCTTCAATGCCTCCAGCTTCTTCTGCAAAAGCCTGATGAGGGGAATGACCTGACTCAGGCTGGCAGTGTCTGAACTGACTTCACGTGTGGCAAGTTCAAAGGGCATCAGAACCTTGCACAACGTTGAAATCATTCTCCACTGCACTTGAGACAGGTGCATTCCACCTCCTATATCGTGCTCAATTGTATAGGCTTGAATGGCCTTTTGCTGCTCCTCCAACCTCTGAAGCATATAGAGGGTTGAATTCCACCTCGTTACCACTTCTTGCTTCAGATGATGGCAGGGCAGGTTCAGTAGTTTTTGGTGGTGCTCCAGTCTTCTGTACGTGGTGCCTGTACGCCGAAAGTGTCCCGCAATTCTTCTGGCCACCGACAGCATCTCTTGCACGCCCCTGTCGTTTTTTAAAAAATTCTGCACCACCAAATTCAAGGTATGTGCAAAACATGGGACGTGCTGGAATTTGCCCATATTTAATGCACACACAATATTGCTGGCGTTGTCCGATGCCACAAATCCACAGGAGAGTCCAATTGGGGTAAGCCATTCCGCGATGATCTTCCTCAGTTGCCGTAAGAGGTTTTCAGCTGTGTGCGTATTCTGGAAACCGGTGATACAAAGCGTAGCCTGCCTAGGAAAGAGTTGGCGTTTGCGAGATGCTGCTACTGGTGCCGCCGCTGCTGTTCTTGCGGCGGGAGTCCATACATCTACCCAGTGGGCTGTCACAGTCATATAGTCCTGACCCTGCCCTGCTCCACTTGTCCACATGTCCGTGGTTAAGTGGACATTGGGTACAGCTGCATTTTTTAGGACACTGGTGACTCTTTTTCTGAGGTCTGTGTACATTTTCGGTATCGCCTGCCTAGAGAAATGGAACCTAGATGGTATTTGGTACCGGGGACACAGTACCTCCAACAAGTCTCTAGTTGGCTCTGCAGTAATGATGGATACCGGAACCACGTTTCTCACCACCCAGGATGCCAAGGCCTCAGTTATCCGCTTTGCAGTAGGATGACTGCTGTGATATTTCATCTTCCTCGCAAAGGACTGTTGAACAGTCAATTGCTTACTGGAAGTAGTACAAGTGGGCTTACGACTTCCCCTCTGGGATGACCATCGACTCCCAGCGGCAACAACAGCAGCGCCAGCAGCAGTAGGCGTTACACGCAAGGATGCATCGGAGGAATCCCAGGCAGGAGAGGACTCGTCAGAATTGCCAGTGACATGGCCTGCAGGACTATTGGCATTCCTGGGGAAGGAGGAAATTGACACTGAGGGAGTTGGTGGGGTGGTTTGCGTGAGCTTGGTTACAAGAGGAAGGGATTTACTGGTCAGTGGACTGCTTCCGCTGTCACCCAAAGTTTTTGAACTTGTCACTGACTTATTATGAATGCGCTGCAGGTGACGTATAAGGGAGGATGTTCCGAGGTGGTTAACGTCCTTACCCCTACTTATTACAGCTTGACAAAGGGAACACACGGCTTGACACCTGTTGTCCGCATTTCTGGTGAAATACCTCCACACCGAAGAGCTGATTTTTTTGGTATTTTCACCTGGCATGTCAACGGCCATATTCCTCCCACGGACAACAGGTGTCTCCCCGGGTGCCTGACTTAAACAAACCACCTCACCATCAGAATCCTCCTGGTCAATTTCCTCCCCAGCGCCAGCAACACCCATATCCTCCTCATCCTGGTGTACTTCAACACTGACATCTTCAATCTGACTATCAGGAACTGGACTGCGGGTGCTCCTTCCAGCACTTGCAGGGGGCGTGCAAATGGTGGAAGGCGCATGCTCTTCACGTCCAGTGTTGGGAAGGTCAGGCATCGCAACCGACACAATTGGACTCTCCTTGTGGATTTGGGATTTCGAAGAATGCACAGTTCTTTGCTGTGCTGCTTTTGCCAGCTTGAGTCTTTTCATTTTTCTAGCGAGAGGCTGAGTGCTTCCATCCTCATGTGAAGCTTAACCACTAGCCATGACATAGGCCAGGGCCTCAGCCGTTCCTTGCCACTCCGTGTGGTAAATGGCATATTGGCAAGTTTACGCTTCTCCTCCGACAATTTTATTTTAGGTTTTGGAGTCCTTTTTTTTCTGATATTTGGTGTTTTGGATTTGACATGCTCTGTACTATGACATTGGGCATCGGCCTTGGCAGACGACGTTGCTGGCATTTCATCGTCTCGGCCATGACTAGTGGCAGCAGCTTCAGCACGAGGTGGAAGTGGATCTTGATCTTTCCCTAATTTTGGAACCTCAACATTTTTGTTCTCCATATTTTAATAGGCACAACTAAAAGGCACCTCAGGTAAACAATGGAGATGGATACTAGTATACAATTATGGACTGCCTGCCGACTGCAGACACAGAGGTAGCCACAGCCGTGAACTACCGTACTGTACTGTGTCTGCAGCTAATATAGACTGGTTGATAAAGAGAAGATGTCTATGTAACTATGTATGTATAAAGAAGACTGAAAAAAATCCACGGTTAGGTGGTATACAATTATGGACGGACTGCCTGCCGAGTGCAGACACAGAGGTAGCCACAGCCGTGAACTACCGTACTGTACTGTGTCTGCAGCTAATATAGACTGGTTGATAAAGAGAAGATGTCTATGTAACTATGTATGTATAAAGAAGAATGAAAAAAATCCACGGTTAGGTGGTATTACAATTATGGACGGACTGCCTGCCGAGTGCAGAGACACAGAGGTAGCCACAGCCGTGAACTACCGTACTGTGTCTGCTGCGACTGGATGATAAATGATATAAAAAATATATATATATCACTACTGCAGCCGGACAGGTATATATTATATATTATATAATGACGGACCTGCTGGACACTGTCTGTCAGCAGAATGAGTTTTATTTTTATAGAATAAAAAAAAAAAAAACACACAAGTGAAGTCACACGACGAGTGTTTAACTTTTTCAGGCAATCACAATATAAGTATACTACTAACTATACTGGTGGTCAGTGTGGTCAGGTCACTGGTCAGTCACACTGGCAGTGGCACTCCTGCAGCAAAAGTGTGCACTGTTTAATTTTAATATAATATGTACTCCTGGCTCCTGCTATAACCTATAACTGGCACTGCAGTAGTGCTCCCCAGTCTCCCCCACAATTATAAGCTGTGTGAGCTGAGCAGTCAGACAGATATATAATATATATAGATGATGCAGCACACTGGCCTGAGCCTGAGCAGTGCACACAGATATGGTATGTGACTGACTGAGTCACTGTGTGTATCGCTTTTTTCAGGCAGAGAACGGATATATTAAATAAACTGCACTGTGTGTCTGGTGGTCACTCACTATATAATATATTATGTACTCCTGGCTCCTGCTATAACCTATAACTGGCACTGCAGTAGTGCTCCCCAGTCTCCCCCACAATTATAAGCTGTGTGAGCTGAGCAGTCAGACAGATATATATAATATTATATATAGATAATAGATGATGCAGCACACTGGCCTGAGCCTGAGCAGTGCACACAGATATGGTATGTGACTGACTGAGTCACTGTGTGTATCGCTTTTTTCAGGCAGAGAACGGATATATTAAATAAACTGCACTGTGTGTCTGGTGGTCACTCACTATATAATATATTATGTACTCCTGGCTCCTGCTATAACCTATAACTGGCACTGCAGTAGTGCTCCCCAGTCTCCCCCACAATTATAAGCTGTGTGAGCTGAGCAGTCAGACAGATATATATAATATTATATATAGATAATAGATGATGCAGCACACTGGCCTGAGCCTGAGCAGTGCACACAGATATGGTATGTGACTGACTGAGTCACTGTATCGCTTTTTTCAGGCAGAGAACGGATATATTAAATAAACTGCACTGTGTGTCTGGTGGTCACTCACTATATAATATATTATGTACTCCTGGCTCCTGCTATAACCTATAACTGGCACTGCAGTAGTGCTCCCCAGTCTCCCCCACAATTATAAGCTGTGTGAGCTGAGCAGTCAGACAGATATATATAATATTATATATAGATAATAGATGATGCAGCACACTGGCCTGAGCAGTGCACACAGATATGGTATGTGACTGACTGAGTCACTGTGTGTATCGCTTTTTTCAGGCAGAGAACGGATATATTAAATAAACTGCACTGTGTGTCTGGTGGTCACTCACTATATAATATATTATGTACTCCTGGCTCCTGCTATAACCTATAACTGGCACTGCAGTAGTGCTCCCCAGTCTCCCCCACAATTATAAGCTGTGTGAGCTGAGCAGTCAGACAGATATATATAATATTATATATAGATAATAGATGATGCAGCACACTGGCCTGAGCCTGAGCAGTGCACACAGATATGGTATGTGACTGAGTCACTGTGTGCTGTGTATCGCTTTTTTCAGGCAGAGAACGGATTATAAAGTAAACTGCACTGTCCTCACTAGTAAACTCTCTCCACTCAGTCTCTACACTTCTACAGTAACAGTACTCCTCCTAGTCAGCTCCAGTAAATCTCTCTCAGTCTCTTATAATCTAAATGGAGAGGACGCCAGCCACGTCCTCTCCCTATCAATCTCAATGCACGTGTGAAAATGGCGGCGACGCGCGGCTCCTTATATAGAATCCGAGTCTCGCGATAGAATCCGAGCCTCGCGAGAATCCGACAGCGTCATGATGACGTTCGGGCGCGCTCGGGTTAACCGAGCAAGGCGGGAAGATCCGAGTCGCTCGGACCCGTGAAAAAAAACATGAAGTTCTGGCGGGTTCGGATTCAGAGAAACCGAACCCGCTCATCTCTACAATTATGGACGGGCTGCCGAGTGCCGACACAGAGGTAGCCACAGCCGTGAACTACCGCACTGTACTGTGTCTGCTGCTAATATATAGACTGGTTGATAAAGAGATAGTATACTCGTAACTAGTATGTATGTATAAAGAAAGAAAAAAAAACCACGGTTAGGTGGTATATACAATTATGGACGGGCTGCCGAGTGCCGACACAGAGGTAGCCACAGCCGTGAACTACCGCACTGTACTGTGTCTGCTGCTAATATATAGACTGGTTGATAAAGAGATAGTATACTCGTAACTAGTATGTATGTATAAAGAAAGAAAGAAAAACCACGGTTAGGTGGTATATACAATTATGGACGGGCTGCCGAGTGCCGACACAGAGGTAGCCACAGCCGTGAACTACCGCACTGTACTGTGTCTGCTGCTAATATAGACTGGTTGATAAAGAGATAGTATACTCGTAACTAGTATGTATGTATAAAGAAAGAAAAAAAAACCACGGTTAGGTGGTATATACAATTATGGACGGGCTGCCGAGTGCCGACACAGAGGTAGCCACAGCCGTGAACTACCGCACTGTACTGTGTCTGCTGCTAATATAGACTGGTTGATAAAGAGATAGTATACTCGTAACTAGTATGTATGTATAAAGAAAGAAAAAAAAACCACGGTTAGGTGGTATATACAATTATGGACGGGCTGCCGAGTGCCGACACAGAGGTAGCCACAGCCGTGAACTACCGCACTGTACTGTGTCTGCTGCTAATATAGACTGGTTGATAAAGAGATAGTATACTCGTAACTAGTATGACTATAAAGAAAGAAAAAAAAACCACGGTTAGGTGGTATATACAATTATGGACGGGCTGCCGAGTGCCGACACAGAGGTAGCCACAGCCGTGAACTACCGCACTGTACTGTGTCTGCTGCTAATATAGACTGGTTGATAAAGAGATAGTATACTACTAATATTATATATACTGGTGGTCAGGTCACTGGTCACTAGTCACACTGGCAGTGGCACTCCTGCAGCAAAAGTGTGCACTGTTTAATTTTAATATAATATTATGTACTCCTGGCTCCTGCTATAACCTATAACTGGCACTGCAGTGCTCCCCAGTCTCCCCCACAATTATAAGCTGTGTGAGCTGAGCACAGTCAGATATATATATACATTGATGCAGCACACTGGGCTGAGCAGTGCACACAGATATGGTATGTGACTGAGTCACTGTGTGTATCGTTTTTTTCAGGCAGAGAACGGATATATTAAATAAAACAAACAACTGCACTGTCTGGTGGTCACTGTGGTCGTCAGTCACTAAACTCTGCACTGTCTTCTACAGTATCACAGCCTCAGGTCAATCTCTCTCTCTCTCTCTCAACCCTAATCTAAATGGAGAGGACGCCAGCCACGTCCTCTCCCTATCAATCTCAATGCACGTGTGAAAATGGCGGCGACGCGCGGCTCCTTATATAGAATCCGAGTCTCGCGATAGAATCCGAGCCTCGCGAGAATCCGACAGCGTCATGATGACGTTCGGGCGCGCTCGGGTTAACCGAGCAAGGCGGGAAGATCCGAGTCTGCTCGGACCCGTGAAAAAAACATGAAGTTCGTGCGGGTTCGGATTCAGAGAAACCGAACCCGCTCATCTCTACTCTTTACCCCCTCTACCTCCATCATCTTCCCTTTCCTCCATACACCTCCCACCGGTCAGTGTCTGCAGTGTCCTTACACAGCAGTGAGCTCGCATTGTCTACCTAACCTAAATGCTCCCTGACCTGCAGCGCTGCCTCCTTCCCTGATGCTCTGCTGACTTTGCCCCCATCCGCAGGTCGCTCTCTCCTCCACTATGATAACAGCGAGTGAGAGGTGGGGAGAGGGTGGAACTTCTGCTCCCAGGATTACACTGGCCCTCTGCTTCTTCCTCCTTTCTCCCCCATGCGTGGTCCTGAGCCTTCTGGAGACCCAGTGCACATACGTGACACTGGACGGACGGACATAGACACGACTCACTATACATGGGAGCCTGGGAGGAGCTCCCGGTGGCCGCTGTTAATGAACAGCTGAGCCGCCGGAGACTTCTCTGATTCAAACCGCTGTGTGTAGAGGCCCCTAATATGTGGGGGCTCCGGTACAACCGCCCCTGTCGCCCCTGCTTTAATCTGGCCCTTGGCACAGGTGTGAATTTGGCTGTATAAATTGCTGCAATTGATATTACCCAGTTTTGTTATATCATTGTTTTTTCCAATTGTAAAGCGCAACGGAATTTGCTGCGCTATATAAGAAACTGTTAATAAATAAATAAACAAACAAACAAACAAACAAACACAGTTTGCGTAATGGTTAGCCTGCTGCCTTAAAGCTCTGAGGTCCTGGGCTAGATTCCCGCCAAGGGAAGACCTACCTGTGTGGAGTTAAAATTCACAAAGGGGATCCGCACCAACTGCCAGTGAGTCAGTTTTGGATGACAGTTGGTGGCAGTTTATGTGGCTCACCTATGTGAATTTTGGACTGCGCTGCATCCCCACCTCTGGAGTCACCACTGCTTGCATGGCTTTCCTCTGAGCATTCTAGTCTCTTCCCATAATCCAAAAATATACTGGTAGTGTGTTTGACCCCCACCAAAAAATAACACTAGTGTGTATATGTGAAAGTACATGTGTAGTGAATATAGGGGTCTCTGTACTAAGCCTTGGAGAAAAGAAAAAGTGGACAGAGATAAAGTACCAACCAACCAGCTCCTAGCTGTCATATTTCAAGCACAGCCTATAACATGGCAGATAGGAGCTGATTGACTAGTACTTTATCTCTTTCCACTTTATCTCTTTTCAAGGCTTGGTACACAAACCCCATCGCTTGTAAGCTCCAATGGTGCAGGGACTGTTGTGAGTGGTCAAATATTGTCGGTAAAACGCTGCAGAATATGTGTGCTCTGTATAAAAAAAGTTTATAAATAAATACATTTAACTTCAGGTTTTTTTTGGCACCTTTCGGTAGACATACGTGGGGTGTGCAATAAGTTTCTGGATGCATAAAATGTATTATATTTACAAACATTAAACATTACATTTTTTCAAATTATTCGCCAGAGGGCCCCCGGATGACAGATAAACAGTGTCTAGCTAGAGTCTAGACCAGGGGGGGGAACCTTTTTTCTACCAAGGGCCATTTGGATATTTATAAAATCCTTCGGGGGCCATACAAAAATTATCAACTTAAAAAGTAGACATGCCCCCAGTAGTTATGCCCCAGTAGATATTCCCCCAGTCAGTAGATATGCCCCCAGTCAGTAGTTATGCCCCAGTCAGTAGTTATGCCCCCAGTAGATATACCCCCAGTCAGTTGTTATGCCCCAGTAGATATGCCCCCAGTCACTTGTTATGCCCCATTAGATATGCCACCAGTCAGTTGTTATGCCCCATTAGATATGCCCCCTAGTAGCGACGCTTACACACACACATTATGAGAAAAAAAACCACAATACTCACCAGCCCCGCTCCTGCTTCCGGACCGCTGCCCTCCGTCTGTCCGCCGCTCCTGAGAACTATGGGAGAGAAGTCATGACATCTCTCCTGTCAAAGTCGAAAAATATCATGATGCATGTGCCTTGTACTAACCCCTCATGCACACGCGCGCTGCTCGTGCACCCGCTCCCCCGTACGTGCACATACCCGCAAGTTGCGTAAGGGACGCTACAGCGTCTCGTGCGCATGAGATGTGTATTTACGGCGGAGTTTGTGAGCGTCTAGCGTGCGACTCGATCGTAGCATATTTAACCCATATAGTGTGTTTTATATCTAATATTCCCCTAGACAATGTCAGCGAGTATGTTTAGTTTAAACGGTTCCTGGACAGAGAGATTCCTCTTTGCATGATAGGAAGGGTCAGATAAAGGTTGAAAGGTGGTGTCTAGTATCCAGCTGTAGGATATTTTAAGGGTAACATTTCGGTGTTGGTTAGGAAAGGATCGCTCGCTCCTGCGTATAGTTATGTGCAAAAGTAGTTTATGAACATATATTGTATTTGCTGTAAATTACACATGCAGCGGGAATCCTGAGTATACCTCCCACCAGAGCAGTTGGGGAAAGACACAGCCCACCTGTTCAAATCCACCTATGACCTTTGCTATAATGTGGAGACACATTCCTGTGTCCAATGAACAATGAGATTATAGGGACCATTGTATTGTGAATGTATGTTGTGTATATAAAGACCACCATTGCCTGGCCAGACACTCACTCTCTCTGAAGGCTTTCTCTCTGAATGCTGAGGGCTGGATCCAGGACGCTCTTGCGAATCATCCCCATGTATGTATATTTCTCTGTAGCCATTTTGTTATCCATTCTGTTCGCCATTCGTTTCAATTTGTTCACTCTTGTTTGTTATTGTTCATATTATTCTCTGTTATTGTGTTAGATTTTGATGTTAGTTTGTAGTGTATAACTTTTCTCTAAACCATCCACGGCGGTGTTAGAACCGCTGGGGTTTTTAAATCCAAACCAGGTCTTGTGTTTTCACTCCTTACTAAGGGTTTTCTTAGAGTCACAATCGCTCAAACAGCATACACATTGTTAAGGGTTTTCAGCGTTACATCATTGTAGTATTAGATTACTAAGGTTTAGAGTATAAGCATATTCTTACTGTGTGTTATTAATAAGGTTTACTGCGTATCATTCTGTGAGCGTCTGCGCCGCTCGTGTCTCACTCTCACGGCGCAGCGTCCGCTACGCCAATAGTGTAGCAGTACGATACTCGGTACACCTATAGCGTGCTTGCTACGAAGCGTGAAACCGTGAGCGTACGCATCGCTCGTGCGTCGCGCCCACGGCTTAGCGTCTGTTACGCTAAGTGCGCACCCCTACGGTACTCAGTACGCAAATAGCGTACTTAGTCCGTAATAGTAAATAGCTTATGTTTAAAGGTAATATTTGACATTATCACTCCCATAACACCGCACAGCAGCACACGCACACTGACAGAGCCGGAAGCCAGAGCTCAGGAGTGAGCTCCTGCCTCAAGCTGCTACTGAGGGTAAGAAGCTCAGTAGTAACAAAATCTCAGCGGGCGCCCGGCTAGGTGAGCCTGGCCGGGCCGGATCAAGTGGCTCTGCGGGCCTTATACGGCCCTCGGGCCTGAGGTTCCCCACCCCTGGTCTAGATAGTCAATAGGTCAATATCATATGGTCATCATGCATTTGGTCGACAGTATAAAAAGGTAGACAGATAAAAGGTAAATAGTGCTTTAAGGTCGGCAGGTTCAAATGGTCAACATGACACACATACGTTTTTTTTGGGGAGTCTTCACATATTTTCAACTTTTGTTTGAGTTACCATCCACGTGGGCTAGATTGGGAATAGTAACCTGTGCCGAGCCGAGCGGTAACGGAGTGAGGCACCTTGTCCGAAGAGTGACGAGCAAAGCGGGTATACACTTGCACTAATTGTGGTCACATATGATGAAACTTTAAAATGACACCCAAAAAACCCAAAAAGAACTAAAAAAACTTGACAATTTTTATGCCGACCTTTTAACCCTGCAACTTCTGGTGACTCAAAATGAATCCCCAGCCATTTTTTGCCATTCCTCAGTTTAACCCATTTCAGTCATCTCAACTAATTTTTTGCTCTGGACCGATCAGGGCTTCCAGCACAATAAGCAATGGCGTATCTATAATGGGTGCAGTGTGTGCAATGCACACGGGCCCCTGGGTCCAGAGGGGGCCCACACCGCACACACTGCCCCCCTTTTGCTCTATATACTTACCTTTCTGGTGTCCGGGTGTGGGTCCTGTAGCCGGCAGCCGCAGCAGCGCTGTTAGCGCTCTGTCTGAGCACTAGGAGACTCTGGCAAAGTGCCAAGTCTACAGCGCATGCGCAGGTCTCCAGAAAAATGGCCACCGCGCCATTTTTTCAGAGACTTGAGCATGCGCTGTAGACTCTGGCACTGTGCCAGAGTCTCTAGTTCTCAGACAGAGCGCTAATATCGCTGTTGCCGGCTGCGGGATGGCAGAAGAGGGGTCTTACACCCAGAGACTGCACACGGGTTCCGTCCTCTCTTGATACGCCCCTGACAACAAGGTCACCCTCTGGAGGAGGCACCCCACAGTTGTAATGTAGTAATCGGCGCACTTTCTCAGGGTGCTTCCAGACTAGCAGGGTGCCCTGAAGACTTCCAATGAAGTTACCTATATTAGGGAGCAAATTACCTCATGTAATAACATCTAAACAACCCAGCTACAAACATACATTAGTTATAATCCAAAATCATTTGTAGAAATATTCAGAACAAATATATACCCTTGCTGACCACATGGGCTGCAAAACGGGTGTTATTTATATTTCCAAACTCCCTGACACCCTGCTGTCGCCACAGTAATGTGTATGAAATGTGTTGATTGTGACTTTCCCCTATGGTCAGAGGTGGTTCCATATTGTAAATGTCTATAAACATGGAAAATGTCCGTAAGTGTTTGAAATTGTTCACAGACCAAATTTCTCCTACATGAAATGCTTTTGCTAATAACCTGAAATAACATATGATGTGGTTTCTGTCAGATAATTAAACCACTTTAGTTGTGAAACATTAACTAATGGATTCAGGTGTGTACAACTTACAGAAACTTATTAAAGAGAAATTATATCCAAAACAAGTTAATGGTTTATAATAAGTATCTACTCTCTGATGTTGCCAATTCCCTTGCTTTATGTCATTTTGTACTCATCAAGACTTGTTTTTAGTTTGTAGTTTACCCACGGTGTGGTTCCATGATGATAAATGCATGACGGCTGCTTATAAAACTGTAGGAGGTGAGGCTGCGGTGTGGTGGTGCCTGCTGCCGTGCAGGTGTAGATTCGGTACTCACCAGGCGCCGCTCTCTCTCACCTTCAGGTACCGGAACCTTCAACGGACCTGGCAATCTTCAATCGGATCCGGACACGGCGATTCCCTCTCGGAGCTGACCGACGACCGAGCTGAGGAGAGAATAGGTTACCTCAAGGGGGGTATCAACCCTTCTTCCACCGGAAAAGGGGATACCCCAGGGGTGACGGCGACCTTCACCGGTTGGGTGAAAGGTCATCACAGGCACAAAGCCTCAGCCACCCAGATTTCACACACTCGCGCTCTCGCACGTAGTGTGATGAAAAGGATTCTCACGTCCGTGAGCAATCCCGACTCCGGCGCTCGGGGACAGACAAGGGACAAACGTACACGGATGCTACTCACCGTCACAAGTCTTGCACTCCGATCTTCTCCACTTACAGGTCCCTGTAAGGAGGCAAAGAGAAACAGCCATGCAGGGCCAAGAACTACCCTAGTGTGCGTCCGCTACACTAGCTACATAAACAGAGCCCTCAAACTAGCTCGTGTGGGTGGTGCAACACAACTATGCACAACTTAAACAACGCACACACTTTGCCCTGCACGGTAACAACATACATCACAATATCGGAATACAAGATCACACGGTGCTGTCCCTTTAAAAAAAAACCCCGCTGGAAAGGGGGTGGGCGCCGCACGGCCTACCCACCTCCTGTACCTTCCCTTATGTGGGCCTCAGGCCTGCCTACCTAAATACCTCAGGGTGGCCTGGGCCTAGCGCCCAGTGCCACCTTTATTCACCTCGGGGGTCTTATTCACTGGGCCTAGCGCCCCCTAGCTGCACACAGGCCGGAGGCCTGACTTCACCCACGGGCCTAGCGCCCGCCTAACTTGTTGCCCGTTGGGTGACCTGGGCCTAGTACCCAGCGTCACCTTAGTATCCCTAGCGGCCGCCAACTGCACTAGGGCCTAATGCCCTCTAATGTCCCCCAGGCCTATTGCCTGCGTTTCCCCCGGGCCTAATGCCCGCCTACTGTGCCGCTTTCTGGTGGCTTGGGCCTAATGCCCAAACCACCTAATCCAATGACGACCCCCAACCTCCTATCTGCGCCCAGGCCTAGTGCCCGAATTGTGCCCTCGGGCCTAATGCCCGTCCCTGGTGGTCGAGGGAGGAAAAGGGGAGGGGGAAGGTTAGCCTCACTGAGGCCTCACCCAATCCGGGGGTCTCCGGCACCCTCTTCTGCCACTGACCCGTCCTGGCCAGCGGCGCCTCCGTCTCTTCTCCGCGTCCAGCCGCCGCTGGACATCTTCTTCAAGGGGCCTGGCGTCTTCTGGCCTCTTCCGCGGCCTCAGGACCTCTTCACCGCTCTTCGGCGCGGCCTCCCGTCGTCTCCTCCTCGCAACGTCTCTTCTCTTCGCGCTCCCACGCGCGGTCTTCGGCTCCCGCCCGGCGTCTGATGTCAGACGCAGGGGGCGGGGCCTATGACGCGGCGAGCGCCGATTGGCTCACCGCGCCCCTCTCCGATTGGCTGCCGCTCCGGGAGCCGCGATTGGCTCCCGGAGGGCGCCAACATTCAAATGCCCCCGCAGCCTCTGGTCCGGTGCAGGGAAAAGGGTAATCCCTGCACCGGACACCCGCCGCCACACACTGACAGGCGCTGGGGACAGACAAGCTGTCCCAGCGCTGTCAGCGACGTTGTCCTGCAGGGGACACAGGCTCCCTGGCTGCTGCAGCTGGAATGTGTCCTGTTAAACAGGACACATTCCCACATTTCCCCCCCCTTTTTCCTTTGTAGTCCCTACAAAGGTCTCCACGACGTCCCTTGTCCGCGGGTCAGGGAATTCCGAGGTCCCGCCTGCAAGGTTGTGTTCGAGGGCCCAGCCCGGACGGGCTGTGACCCCACATCCTTCCACCTCCAGCTCCGGGTTCCTCTTCTTACCTCCTGACCTCCATCGGCGGATCCTCTGGGGGAGTGGCATCTCCTCACGGTCGCTCGACGTTGGCCACCAAGGGGACTCTTCCTCCACGGGGACAACAGTCACCCACTCCTGGCCCTTCGGATCGTCTGTGGCATCGTCCCTGTCTTCAGGGTGTGGTACCGACCACCACCCAACAGTGGAATCCTCTGGGGCATCCGTTTCCTCCCGGGCAACAACCACCATCTGTCGCATCTCCTCGTGGGGCATCTCCAAAGGTCCCATGTCTTCCTCTGGAACGGGTCCTCCCACGGCATCTCGATCCTCTCCCCGTACGTCCGTCCATTTCGGCACTTCCGGCAGGTCTTCTTGCTCCAGGACCATCTCCCCCTTTTCACGGAGGGCATTCAACTGGGAGCACGACTCCACCCGATCCTGCCAGTCACTCTCGTCGGCGCTTCCGATGCCAGAGTCGTCCTCCATCTGTTCTTGGAGGGATTCGTCGGCGGACAGCTCACCGTGGTCCGAGTCCTCCTCCGATATCTGGACTGGGGTATTATTTTTCTCCTCAGCGTACTTAGTCTCTTCCGCTGGCACCTCTGCTTCCTCAGCGTACTCCTTCGCTTCCGCTGGCATCTCTATGTACCCAGGACACACCTGTTCCGCTCGTCCTGGTCGTGGATGGTTCCATCGCGGGGAGATTCCGGACGTCTCCGTCACTGGGTCTTCACGCTTTTCTTCGCAGCGTGGTCTCTTCACCTCCCAGTCGGCCACCTCCGCCTTATGCGGGAAAGGATTCTTCCTTACTGGGGTCACTTTCTTGGGACAGAGTAGGTCCGCGGCATCTTCCCAGGGGCACTCACTGGCCGCATGTCCTGGTCGCCGACACTTCCAACAAGAGAGGGCCACTGCCACCTTCTCCAAGACGGGTTCCTTGTCCACCTCCTTCACTGGGGAATCTTCACCCGTTGGTTCCGGCTCAGAGGAAATGGGCACCTGCGAACTAACTTCAAGCAAGGTCTTCCGCACCATTTCCCTGGTTTCCTCCTCCCATCTCTGGGCACGACCATCCGCAATCATCCGGTCTTCATTCCACGGACAATCGGAAAGCGCATGTCCTCTCGCCTCGCAGAGCGCACACACAGGCTCTGCAGCCACCCGGTCCCAAAGTTGCTGACGAGACTCCGTCATCTGCTTCACCGTGGCCTCGTAGTCCGTCCTGTCTTCAGTCCGTGGACATTCCAGGAGCCGATGTCAGGGATCTCCACAGCTTTCACACCAGGAATCAACCTCGTCTTGGCTCAACTCTTCGTCCCACGGACAACTGTTGTGCTCATGCCCGTAGTTTCCGCAGAGCAAACACCAGGACTCCTTCTTCGCTTGGCCCTTCTGACGTCTTCGGTCCGCTTCCTGGACCACCTTCTTTGGGGACGTCTCTCGCCAAGTACACTCGTCGGCAAAGTGCCCCGTTTGCCGACATTTCTTGCAGGGCGTCACAGCGACCTTCTTGCGCCCCTTCTCCCGGCGCTCTTCTTTTCCACGCTGGACCGACCGCTGCACCATCTTCAGGAGGTCTGCCCCAGACACCGTCACTTAGTCGCTCTGGTCCGCACACGTCCGGGGGTGAGTCTGTCCCGGAGCCGTCCGCAGGGAGGTCTTCTTGGTGGCGTTCCACATCGTGTCCGTGATACGGTCTCTTTGATCCTGCCGACTACGCCAAAATGTAGGAGGTGCGACTGCGGTGTGGTGGTGCCTGCTGCTGTGCAGGTGTAGATTCGGTACTCACCAGGCGCCGCTCTCTCTCACCTTCAGGTACCGGAACCTTCAACGGTCCTGGCAATCTTCAATCGGATCCGGACACGGCGATTCCCTCTCGGAGCTGACCGACGATCGAGCTGAGGAGAGAATAGGTTACCTCAAGGGGGGTATCAACCCTTCTTCCACCGGAAAAGGGGATACCCCAGGGGTGACGGCGACCTTCACCGGTTGGGTGAAAGGTCATCACAGGCACAAAGCCTCAACCACCCAGATTTCACACACTCGCGCTCTCGCACGTAGTGTGATGAAAAGGATTCTTACGTCCGTGAGCAATCCTGACTCCGGCGCTCAGGGACAGACAAGGGACAAACGTACACGGATGCTACTCACCGTCACAAGTCTTGCACTCCGATCTTCTCCACTTACAGGTCCCTGTAAGGAGGCAAAGAGAAACAGCCGTGCAGGGCCAAGAACTACCCTAGTGTGCGTCCGCTACACTAGCTACATAAACAGAGCCCTCAAACTAGCTCGTGTGGGTGGTGCAACACAACTATGCACAACTTAAACAACGCATACACTTTGCCCTGCACGGTAACAACATACATCACAATATCGGAATACAAGATCACACGGTGCTGTCCCTTTAAATCCCCCCCCGCTGGAAAGGGGGTGGGCGCCGCACGGCCTACCCACCTCCTGTACCTTCCCTTATGTGGGCCTCAGGCCTGCCTACCTAAATACCTCAGGGTGGCCTGGGCCTAGCGCCCAGTGCCACCTTTATTCACCTCGGGGGTCTTATTCACTGGGCCTAGCGCCCCCTAGCTGCACACAGGCCGGAGGCCTGACTTCACCCACGGGCCTAGCGCCCGCCTAACTTGTTGCCCGTTGGGTGACCTGGGCCTAGTACCCAGCGTCACCTTAGTATCCCTAGCGGCCGCCAACTTCACTAGGGCCTAATGCCCTCTAATGTCCCCCAGGCCTATTGCCTGCGTTTGCCCCGGGCCTAATGCCCGCCTACTGTGCCGCTTTCTGGTGGCTTGGGCCTAATGCCCAAACCACCTAATCCAATGACGACCCCCAACCTCCTATCTGCGCCCAGACCTAGTGCCCGAATTGTGCCCTCGGGTCTAATGCCCGTCCCTGGTGGTCGAGGGAGGAAAAGGGGAGGGGGAAGGTTCTCCTCCTCGCAGCGTCTCTTCTCTTCGCGCTCCCGCGCGCGGTCTTCGGCTCCCGCCCGGCGTCTGACGTCAGATGCCGGGGGCGGGGCCTATGATGCGGCGAGCGCCGATTGGCTCGCCGCGCCCCTCTACGATTGGCTGCCGCTCCGGGAGCCGCGATTGGCTCCCGGAGGGCGCCAACATTCAAATGCCCCCGCAGCCTCTGGTCCGGTGCAGGGAAAAGGGTAATCCCTGCACCGGACACCCGCCGCCACACACTGACAGGTGCTGGGGACAGACAAGCTGTCCCAGCGCTGTCAGCGACGTTGTCCCGCAGGGGACACAGGCTCCCTGGCTGCTGCAGCTGGAATGTGTCCTGTAAAACAGGACACATTCCCACATTACACGGGGATAACATACTTACATTGATCATCAGCCCATTCATTGCTGATAAAGGTGGTTAGAAAATACATATGTGCAAATGCTGGGTGTAATGGATGGTGTAATGGTTAGCATTACTGCTTCACGGCACTGAGGTTATGGGTTCGATTCCCACCATGGCCCTAACTGTGTGGAGTTTGTATATTCTCCCTGTACCTGCGTGGGTTTCTTCTGGGTATTCCAGTTTCCTCCCACAATCCAAAAATATACTGATAGGTTAGTTGGCTCTCAACAAAATGATCCCTAGCGTGAATGTGTGTACGTGTGATAGGGAATATAGATTGTAAGCTCCACTGGGGCAGGGACTGATGTGAATGGCCAAAATATTATCTGTACAGCGCTGCGGAATATGTGTGCGCTATATAAATAACTGATCATTAATAAATAAATACATAAATGCTTATCCGGTTCTCAGCATTTATTTAATAGCAAAAATTAAGTCTGTACAGGAAGGTTTTCATAATAAAATTTGCACTTGAATGCATACTTACCGACATTCTGACTGCCAGGTTGGTGCAGAGGAGGGGCATGGTCACGATGGACAACAATGTATAGGGGGCGGGACCGCATGATTGCATCATAGTGAACAACGTTACATACTGCCGAGATTACCAGCGTTGCTAGGAAGGGGGCAGGGCCAGGATGATGTGAATAATGTAATCGGACCCGGACTGCCCACTTTGGACAGCGGGACGTCGGTAGGAGATAGGGGAAGAGGAGGGGGGGGGCGGGGTTTGCCGGCGATTTTCGGGAGCCTCCCGGCACTGTCGGACTGGGGCATGAAGGGCCCACTGGTGAAATGCTGTTGTAGTGACCCATGCTTAAGGGCGCTGCCAATCTCCATTGGGGGAATGGCCAGCCACCACAGAGGTTTGGCTAACCATTACAGAGTACATGTTTTGTGCCCCTTGGTAAATATATAATAAACCATATTCTTGTGAAGCATAATGTAACATATGTATAATTGTGATACCCTACTGGTATCTAGTATGCAAGATCTGCAGCCACTGTGTATAGTGCATCACCCTTACCTTGCCCCGGCTGGTCATGGGTTCAGGCACAGTTACCAGAGGGTCCCCTGAAGAATCAGGTCTTTGACTACAAGTACATTGTGGGTGCGGACTACAGGTGTCGGTGCAGCGCATAAAGAATTGGGCTCCAGGCCATCTCAGAAAAACAGCATAAAGTTTATTTTAACATCAAACAGGGAGATTGCAGGGATAACTTGTGAACGCTCCTCCAGCACAAAGCATAACAGTTACAGTAGATCACACATCAGGGCACCTCCTCCAGCGCATCGCTTAGTCGCAGCGGCATATATATGGCGAACATCAGTACATACCAGGGCATTCTGTGACCAGTAGTGCTACACATCAGGTTGCCGTCTCTCTCTCTTACTTAGCGAGGATTCTTTTCCTTGGGGGCGCTTACTCACGCCGCGTGGCTTTCCGACCACTTCACCCAGATACCTCTCGAGATACTTTTCCATGGGGGCGCTTACTCACGCCGCGTGGCTTCCAACCACTTCACCCAGATACCTCTTGAGACTCACACCTTGAGCACACTTTTCTCCTGGCATCACCCTTTCACTGGATTCTGCATACTGCTGCTCTCACACTGCGATGTCTCCCTCTTTCAAATGCTTTGCTGTGGCTAGCATCACTCCCCACCTAAACATGTGGGGAGCCCTCACTGGGGCTACATCTTTCTGGTCAATCCACCACACTTCTGCTCACTCTCCTCACTGACTGTCCTCTCTCTCTAGGCTGCTGCAGGACAACCTTTTTATAACCTTGCATTCCCAGGGACACATTCTAAATCTGGGTTTTCCCGCTCTGTGTTTCCCGCTCTGTTTGCAAAAGGGTGAGTCATGCCCTTTGCATTTTGCAGACTGATCTGTATTGCTATGAGCTGTGCTGTTAACTCCTTCTGTGCTGCAAGCTGTAGGCTGCTGGCACAGTGCTTATGCAACTCCAGCAAACATTTTACTTTTATTAAAGTCATGCTGGCACCTGTAGTGCCACAGTTGATTTGGGCTGCAGTTTCAGGGTATCACATAATGAATAATTCAAGTGCACTAGGATAGAGTCTGGAACCTGATCCCTAAAGGAGGAGGAGGGCCCACAGGCAGTGGGGCCCACCAGGGGTTTCCCCTGTTCCCCTGTTGTACAGTCTGACCCTGCCTCCCGGCCATTCCGGTAGAGTAGGCAAGTATGCTTAAATGTGAAACATTTCTTTCTTTTGCTAGTTTTTATGAAACAGTAAGAAATCATAATTTATTATTTTATGAAATAATATAATCAGGGCTGTTGAGACTTCCATGAGTGCTGAGGGGTGGGTGGTGGCCAAATCCAGGAGGCGTGCCCACACCCCCTCCAAAAAAACAAAACAATGGAAAATACTCCGCACCCTTGAATATAACTGCAAAACATATTCTACAGTGTTGTTGTACAAACAGAGGGCCTGATACAGACATGAACGCAATTCATACAGCAGCTGCTGTACGAAAATGTGCAAATACTTCAGGAGGCTTCTTGTGTAAAACAGACGCATCCTGGCGGAATCTGTGATCTGCTGCTGCATTCGAAGATAGAGCATCAGATCATCTGTGTGACTATCGGACATATGAGTAACCCTCAGGTTACTCAGGATGGCTGGTGTTTTCACGCTGCCCATCCAAGGATGCAGCTACTGGCCAGGGGTGAATTTAGTGGCCAGGCCGCCCCCAGGCACAACATTATTGGTTGACCTCCATCAAGTCACTGCCCCCTTCATGTTGGGGCCAGTCTCGATGCCTCCAGACTGCCTAGGCGCCCAACCACCTCACACTCAACAATTTACTGACCATCGTTATAGTGACAAAAAAAAAAAAGAATCCCCAGCCTCATCTCGCCAGCGGCCTAGCAGGGCTCTCATGCAGGTGATCCTGCTGTGCCGCCCCCCAGCAAGTGGCACCCCTAGGCACATGCCTCATTTGCCTAGTGCAAAATCCACCAATGCCACTGGCCACAGCACGCCCAGAAGACAGGCCATCATGCCTCCATTTTCTGAAAAGTTGGACGTTGCCACTCCTTCACCGCCCCCAAACGGCCATAGCATGTCAATAATGATGGAGCTTAGGTGGAATGGCACATGCGCAGATCTATACACATCGGAGATATACATTAACCATGGGGTTTACACAGGCTTGGACTGGCCCACAGGGGTACAGGGGAAACCCCCTGTTGGCCCCACTGCCTGGGGCCCCAGTTCATCCTCTAGGGATCTGGTTCTAGACTGCAAAAATGATACATAATACATATGTTACCTTATACTGTATAGGAATATGGTGCATTCTGTACAGTGCATTGTTGTTGTTAATCTGGTACATTATCATGCATGCACTAGCAGTACTTACTATATATATTTGTTAAGGGGCCTAGACCATACATTCTCCAATAATTAGCCAAGCCTCTGTGGTGACTGGCCACACCCCTCTAGAGACTGGCCACACCCCTAAGCATGTGTCCCAACCACTGCATTCCCCCGGTGGGCCCTTCATGCCCCCGTCCGACACTGGGTTTACATACACCGTGCAGCATACAGTGTCAATTCCGTGTTACAAGCACATTATAGCAGGGCCATTTTAGTCATACTTATCTTTCCATTGAGTTTGTGGGAGGAAACCAAAAGGAATACTATGCAAACGCAATGAGTTTATGCAAATTTAATGCATGCTTTCCTCTACACCGCAATCTAACCCTAATGAGTCACCAGTTTAAGCAATGAACCCTTAGTTTTATATATCGTTATTGTAACTACGGCCACACCGATCACAAAATGTAAATGACACATCTCCGTCTGATACACTTTTATCTGGACGGACTTAGCTTGTTAAACCTTACTTACTATGTTACTATATATATGTATAAAACAAATAGGAAGAAACAGGTTAATAACAGTATACAAGTTGGCATAGAAGAAAATGTGCTCTGTATTTAGAAAATTAGCTGTGGGCTTTAAAGCCACAAGATGTTTGTGGGCTTTCAGCACAAGACTGAGCCAATGTACCGGGGGATGTTTATTGCAGAATGTCTAGTTAAATAAAGCTGTTTTTAAAATAATCTGTGGGCTTGTTACCTCCAAAATAACGTGTGGTTGGTTTTATTGGGTTCACCAAGACTTAAGAGTACAGAAAGCCGATGGGTTAGGAATAGATTTTGCTATTAATGGTGCATTTATTCAGGACATGGTCAACGCTGATTAAATTTTAATTGTCCATTTTATTAACACATTAACAGGAAGACCTGAAATGAACTTTAAAAAGAAAAAGTGACTGTGATCAGAAGATCAGAATGAGAAAAAGTAAAAAACAATAAAAGGAGATCTGTAATACCTTAATGAAACAAAATACCAGATACCTTCATAAAACAAAATACCTTATTTCCAAAGCACCCTATACTTTAGACACATACAGTAAGTATATGTATATGTATATATATATATATATATATATATATATATATATATTAGAATGAATACCACTGATCAAAAATACAGGAAAAAAACTGCTGCTCTGCACTGAAGAGACTACAATCTAGAAAAATGTTTTTTTTATTGATATACATTCTTTAATATTATTATTATTATTATTATTATTATTATGATGATGAGGATGATGATATTATTATGATGAGGATGATGATGTTTATATAGCACTTTTCTCCAAATAGGACTCAAAGTGCTTTAATATACATAAAATATAGAAGACCAAACCAGTCAGGCATTATGTGCTGTGTTTATTTATAGTCATATTATACCCCATACCATACAATATACAGTATTATACAATACACAAGACATACTTTAATAATAATAATAATAATAATTATTATTATTATTATTATTATTATTTTATTTATATAGCGCTCTTTCTCCAATAGGACTCAAGGCGCTTAACAGATACATAGCATAATATATAGTACAGAAAATAATGAAGTACAGAAAAGCTTTTCATAAAATACAGAAGCATGTAGACACTAAGGGGACATTATGGAAATGCTTGAGTAAACAGGAAAGTCTTGAGTCTACTTTTGAAGGATTCTATAGTGGCCTCTCGCACTGTGCGGGGAAGTGAATTCCATAGAGTCTGAGCCGCATGACTAAAAGCTCGACCCCCTTTTAGTTATTATTTTTTATTTATAAGGTGCCACAAGGGTTCCGCATGCACAGGACTCCTGGAGAATGGCGCGTTGTATGCACTGGAGGCGGCTACTGCGATTTTTACTAAAAATAGCTCCGCCAAGGAGAGTGTACAATAAGTCGCCCTTCTTGGCGGTGTCAGCAGAGACGCATTGCACATCTTGCCTCTATGGACTCTCAGCGGTCACCTCTGGTCTCCTGCCCCGCGCAGCTTCAGCTCAGCAGTGAGAATTTATCCTTTTATTGTCTAAACTTTATTAACTACCAGAACCAGACAAAAGTGACAGCGCTCACTTCCTGGAGGTTCCGGTCCTCACTGGTCTTCACATGAGGAGAGTCAGATAATGGCAGCAAGAGGTGATGAAGCCATCACTGAAGAAGACAGCTGACGGGAAGTGACCTCTCTTCTTAGTAACACCTGGGTCACTTAACGTTGCCATAGGTGCCCACGGCAGTGCTTATATTCTAGCCTGCACTTTCCACTAGCTAGCAGGAGGCAGATAAATCCACTTATTACATATCAAGAAGCCATATGTACAGGGATTTTTGCTGTCTTTTCATTTGACCCCTTAACCCCCTCAGTACATCGACTCCAAAAAAAAGAAAAAAGCTCAGGTTATGCTAGAGAGGAATGGGAAGGGGGCCATTGTAGGGACCCAGGGGGAGATTTATCACAGCTTGGAGAGAGATAAAGTACCAGCCAATCAGCTTCTAGCTGTTATGTTACAGGCTGTGTTTGAAAAATAACAATTAGGAGCTGATTGGGTGGTATTTTATCTCTATTTTTTCTCTCTCTCCAAGCTTTAATAATCTCCCCTATTATCTTACTGAAAACATGTGGAAGAGAAGAGAGAGGAAGGAAAGATGGGATCCCCTTCAGGATGGTCTATAATAGGGAAGTCTATGAGCAACCTGTTTATATGGCCCAGACTGCCCTCCTGATAAGGCACCTTCTTCTTTCTGAACTGAGGCAGTCCCTGACAAGCTGCAAAGCAGAGTTACCAGCACACATAAAGCTGGGAACACACTGGAGCGATGTGTACATAGCCGATATGTCAGCCTTATGGGCCGACATATCAGAACCTGAGTACACACTGAGTGATGTTAATGAAGGATGGAACAATCACTGCTTCGTCCTTCATTAGCGTACCTGATGTCGCTAGAGATATCGTCAGGTTTGATGTGCAGCTGGATCGGATGACATATCACTCAATGTGTACCCAAATAAAGACTGCAGACGGTCAATCACTTACAGTCTGCTGCCGTAGAGCGACTGAGATCGCAGACCCGTACTGCAAATGTACAGTACAGGTCCACCACATGCGCAAAGTACTGAACATCGGTACTTTGCGGCATGCGCTGCTGCTACAACCGGACCTGAATCAGGCCCTATATGAGATCCAAAACACCTGAAACTTGAGATTCTCAGGAAAATTAAGTTTTGACCTAAATTGTCTCTTAAAAGTCTTTTTACTTATCAAGTTTTATTTTCAAAAAATTTGAAAGAAAGTGCAGTAATATTTATTTTTTTAAATGCCAAATATAGCTTGATTGTGCAATTAAGGAAAATTGTTGTACATGAAAAGGTGTTCATTTAAACTGCATGTGAAGAATAAAGTTTGGCAGCAAAACAGGTAATTCTGCAGAGATGCCACTTTCCATACACCCTTCACTTTGTTATGCACAGTGGGGGTAATTCCAAGTTGATCGCAGCAGGAAATTTTTTAGCAGTTGGGCAAAACCATGTGCACTGCAGGGGGGGGCAGATATAACATGTGCAGAGAGAGATAGATTTGGGTGTGGTGAGTTCAATCTGCAATCTAAATTGCAGTGTAAAAATAAAGCAGCCAGTATTTACCCTGCACAGAAACAAAATAACCCACCCAAATCTAGCTCTCTCTGCAAAATGTTATATCTGCCCCCCCTGCAGTGCACATGGTTTTGCCCAACTGCTAAAAAAATATCCTGCTGCGATCAACTTGTAATTACCCCCAGTGAGCCTGATTCTGATTTGGAAGTAAAGCAAAAAAAAAAAAGCAAATAACTGCGCACCGGGGCAAAGCCATGTTGTACTGCAGGTGAGACCGATATAACACGTGCAGTGAGATTTAGGGGTAAATTTACGAAAGCTTCTAAAACAGAGATTTGGTGAATTTGCCCATAGCAACCAATCAGGTGCTGTCTACCATTTCTCTATTGCCTTTTAGAAAATGAGATACAGCATCTGAGCAACATCACCAATTTTCTGTTTTAGAAGCTTTAGCAAATTTACCCCTTAAGGTGCATACACATGGTGAGATTCGGGCTATGCCCGTTTCTCACTATGTGACAGGGGCTAGGTCGGCATCGCAAGCATATAAGTGTGCGATACTGACTATGTGCGATTTTGGCTAAGTGTCAATTTTGACTGTCTCTTCTATAGAGATAGGCAAAATTTACTTGCCTGCACAGTCTATCTAGGCTTGCGATGCCGACTGCGCGGGACCGCGCATCGGCATCGAATCGGAATCGCAAGGCGACTATCACCTTGCGATCTGCACTAACTTTTCTTACGATTTTGACTATATAGTCAAAATCGTAAGAAAATATCTCACCGTGTGTGTACATACCATTAGACTTGGGTGGGGTGTGTCCAAACTGTATTCTTAATTTGTATGATAAGAATAAGATAGTGGAGCTCTGTGAGCACACCTAAATACCAGAGCTGGCCAAGGTCAAACACCAAAGGAGGTATATTTTTTATACACAGAAAGACACTGGAACTGGTTCCCTGTTGGTTGATGTTGCCCTAAGCTGCCTGTGTATCTCTGTTGCTGTACCTTGAAAAAGGTCCTCGTGGACCGAAACGTCGGTGAACTTTGCTACTTCCTGGAACTGTGAGAAGTTTTTGTTCATTATATATAATTTTTCAGATTAAACTATTTGTTATTGTTTATCATTACAAGTCTGGAGAGTGCTATCATTTCCACTGTTGTGGGAAACGCTGTACTATATATATATATATATATATATATATTTAAATATATATATATACTGTATATATCTGTAATTCGCAGGCTGTAATGATGCTGCACTATATATACCAGTAATGGCATGTGTAAGCTCACTGGTCCCCCCCCCCCCCCCACAGCTCCCAGCCAGACACCAGTAGCCACCAGCACCTGGCTGGAGGGGTCTGGGCATGACCCGTGTGTGTTTGGGGGGGGGAGGGCGAGCACAGGGCTCCGTCCTCCACTGGCACACATTACATATAAGCAGCTGAGCCGGTTATCTGTCTCCTTCTCAGCCGCATCATCTGCAACCCCGGCACTGACCCTTCCTCCTCCCGGTCAGCGCACTGCTCACCCCGCACAGGGTCTCACCCGCTACTGCTGGACTGATTGACCTTCTTCCCCTGCAGGTAAGTGGCCACACCTGCCCCTGAGCTCTGTGGGACCATCTGGTTGTTCCTGCATCAGTTTCCTGGTTACTGCTGTTACTTGTTGCCGAGTCCCGTAGTGACAAGTCATCTGGGGTTGCAGTATAGTATATGGAAGAGGGAGGGCAGAGTATGTGGTATATGGTGAAAGCAGTATATGAAGGAGCGGTGTGCCCTGCATATAGGGGGCACTATATGGAGGGGTGATTCATGTTTAGTGTGTATGTAGGGGCAGCATATGGTGGGGGGTGCAGAATATGGTAGAGGATGGGGGTGCAGTGTATATAGGTGTGTGTGTGTGTGTGTGTGTGTGTGTGTGTGTGTTTGTGTGTGTGTGTGTGTATCGAAGGGAGATCCATTGGGCGCCCTCGAGTGGCCGCCGGTGGCACCACAGAGGTGAGGAGCAGTGTTATCTTTTAATATAGGTTGTTATAAATTACAACTGCCACACCAAAAACCTACCCCTACCCCCATTCTCTCTCTCACCAGCACCCTCTCTCCATATGCAGCAAGTGTGAAACAGTCAGATCAGTATTTTTTATATATTAGCAGCAGGCTGTAAGATCTCCCTGCAGTATCACTTTCACTTTCAGCTCACAAAGGAGTCATTTGGTCTTTGTGTGGGACTCTAGTGGCCACCGGCACACATAACAGAGGTGAGGAGCAGCCTTAGCCACGGTTTGTTCCAGATACAAAGTTACTTGCTTTTTTTATTTTTATTTACTTTACTTCCATATCAGAATCAGGCCCTGTATTTGTAATTTCACATTTAGCTGAATTTATCATTTGGAATAGACCTATGAATGATTACTAATTCAGGGTTAGGAGCAAATAAAAAATAAAAAAAAAGCAATAAAAAGCTTTTTTTATAACCTTGCATTGCAACAAGCAATTGCTTCTTATTTGCCCCTTTTTATTTTTTATTTGCTCCTCGCTTTGAATCAGGCCCTCTATTGTGGTACGCATAGGAACACTTAAGGCAAAATGGCTATATACGGAATGAGGAGACTATTTTGCTATACCCGTTTTGGAAATTTCTGGAGAGGTGCAGAGAAAGGGAGACAGGAGTACAGTTTTTCCAGGCTTCTGCAGGGTCCCGTGAGTGCAGGGGAGCCGGTGTAAACATGGAGCCACTGCCATGGAGGCCCACGATGTATGCACCACCACAATAACCACGTCCCCCAGCAGCCCCTCCTAGGCCCACCAAAAGACTTGGAGGCCCTGCTCATCTTTACTGGTGATTAAAGTCCTTCACTGCATGCAATGCAATAAAAAAAAAAAAACAAGAGAATATGCTAATGTTGAATTTGCATATCCACAAATAATCAGTGTCTATAGGATGAAATACCATGGATGGAAAACTGCTTATATGCCCCTTTTCAACTTTAATTCTGTGGTCATAGGTACAAGAAAACATACTGCTTCTAGTTCTCAGATATTTTGAGAACAGCTGTTACAGTGTGTAGGGACAAACTTGTTGAACTTTTAGCTTCTGCATAAAAGAGAAGCTAATTCTGTGTATTGTTAATGCCATAATCTCTGTTCTAGACAATTAAAGAGCAAGAGTGTTTGTCGTCTGTTGTCGTCTGTTGCTTTGTATTCATTAAGGATCACGTTATTCTGGTTTAAGGTAAAAAGGTGCAATCAATTAAGTGCACAATAATTTCCACAAGAGATATAAAGAGATACAATCAGCATGTACAGAGACAGAACATCACTGTCACTAAACATGATAATTACAAGTAATTACGTGAAAATGCTCAGAGCCTTTGAAGTCTGGGATTCCTAATGTTTATAGCATTTTAACATTGTTACATGCCAGGGCTGTAAAATACAACAGTCTCTGGATAAATACTTCAAGCTATTTAATTTAGAGATGTGAGGCTCCATGAAGTCGCCTGTGTTTTTAAATGTATCTTTTATGCTAATTATTAGGAGCCTGTATTTTGGGTGGCGTCTCTTTTAAAGTTCTCATCCCACTTGAAAAATATATATATGTGCAGAAGAGCGTTTGGTTCTGATTAGTAACTGCAGTATGTTCTACTTAATAATACGACTGATGTTTTCCACAATATTACATTGTCGACAGAGTTTAGTACTACAAATATAATAGAAATAAATAGAATTATAACTTTCCGTTTGACTTTTCTTTTAACCCATTAGAGTTACGGTGAGAGGGGGTAGAAGAAGCAATGCATCCTTCTTCTACCAGACTGCATGTGCCTCATAATAACTAATGTATTATACCACATGTTATGTATTATCCCACATCACCATACAGTAAGGGGTAAAGGGGCCTTTTTTC